>NC_068360.1:82499558-82612058 GCF_020536995.1 Dreissena polymorpha | reverse complement strand
TATGAACATTGAAATAATTTAAACTAGAGCTTGTCACAGTAATCATGAATACCCCTGAACCGGGAAAGTGTTAAAGTGAGTAGGTTTCAATTATAGAAATTCCAAAATGATAAAAAAAAGTATCATTTTAGTATTTTTAACATACCTGGGATTTAAAAATTGATCATTTCATATAATTTTTATTAATGCACACAAGTTTAAAACTTTGAAAGCAGTCAAATTTCCTTGTTGCCCAAGTTTTTGGTACAGGTCCAACTTGACTCATAAAGGAACACAACCACATAAAAGCATTAATAGCCTTATCAGAGTGACGTCCCTTGACTTCATTCAATATTGTTTCAATTACATATATATTCTAAACAACTATGAGAAATACTTCTTACAAACCATTCAATTAAAGAGGGGTAACATTTCAAAAAATGGCCATGACATTTCAATAAATGGCGATAGCACTTAAATAAATGGCAATAACATTTCAATAAATGATTATAACATTCCAATTAATGGTGATAACAATTAAATAAAGGAAAATATTTTTCAATTAAGGGAGAGATTATTTCAATAAATGGCAATAAAATCTCAAAAATTGGAGATCTCCCTTTCAAGAAAGGGAGATAACATTTCAACCAAGGGAGAAAACGTTGCAATAAAGGGAGATAACATAGCAATAAAGGGAGATAACATTTCAATAAAAGGAGATAACATTTCAACAAAGGTAGAAAATATTGCAATAAAGGGAGATAACATATAAATAAAGGGGATAACTTACCCATTCACAGTAGGAATCCCAGCACGACTCCCATGTGTACATGGTTATCAATCACATAATCCTCAAATCACATGATATTTGTTCATCAGTCAAATCGGTGTAAATCACACAATTTTGGCTATTATTCACACATTTCTTGGGTATGAGTTAAATTGGTGTAAATCACACAATTTCAGTATATAGTTGTCAAATGTAGAGAGTGTGATTTTTTTCAATGACAGAATTCAACTGCACATTTTCAATCACATTTTGTTCAGTTGCATTGTGTTAAAAACCAAACACTGCATTGTGTTAAAAACCAAACACACAATCAATCACATTGAACTCCCTCATACTATGTTCAATCACACCATGGTCAATCTGATTATTTTCAATGATCAAAACAATCATTTTCAATCACACTTTGTAGTCAATTTATCTGAGAATATTGTGTTAAAAACGCCATCAATCATAATGAAATCAATAACAATCTATCCAGCAGATGGTTGTATATTAATTTCTCATATAAAAATAACAAAATACACCATAATGTTTAATACAAATTTCTGAGAGAATCCCATAATTCTAAACACTGTTTAATCTTCACTTTACAGGCATCCTGATCATAGACCCTGCAGTTGCTCATTATAAAAAATCTAGCATATTATCTTAAGAAGCTGTAAGTGCTACATCCCTCTTCATTGAAGAAATTGGATGCCAAGTTATGCAGCCGGTAACAAATGCTATGACCCTCCCTTAGTAACCAGTACATGTCATATTTGTAACTGTATGATTGCAAAAATATACTGATTTTCTCTTTTAAATATACCATATATATGATAGTATATTTGATAATTGGGGGACTTACAATTTACTAGTAAAAGGTAGAATATCCTGAAATTGTCTAAATTAAAGGGAGCATAAAAACCAGTGATGAGTCATTTCATATTACTCAAATCTGACTCAGTTAGGCCACGACTTTTATATTTCTTGGTTTACAAAACCGCTGACCCTAATTTTTGGAAAATGGGGGGAAAAAATCGGAAATCGTCTTTTTTATATATGTTTTATTCCCAACAGCACTGAAAAAAGAGCAAAACATGGGAAAAAAATGATCCGGTTTGAGTTCGGTTGCGAATAAAATCAAGCAAGTACAATCGACTGGTTCACATATATTGCAGAGATCGGGATATTTTTCAATATGACACCTTATGTACCTGTCCTTTTATGGGCACTTCACAAAACTTATTTTGGGTAAAAATTACAGACAATAGGAAAATCAGCGTCAGTAAAATTTTGACCCCATCAAATTTATTTTCGAGTCTGTGACGCAACTATATTGTTTAACATGTTAATTATCTTAAACAAACCCGATATTATAGTAGATAAAAAAATATTACCTTGCAATTTGATAATTAGTATAAATAATCCAATAAAACACTGCCATTATTTACCATATATGTGTTTAGGAATTTTGTAAACACGTCCGCCATAGTTTATATGAACTGTACAGAAAGTTTGGAAATCGGAACAAATCGGTATATCTCGGAAAATCATTGATAAATGTATTCGTCGATTAAATGCTTACGGCCGAGTAATTTCGGCAAATCGGAACTCAATTTGCATAAAACACTTGCTCAATTAACCGTTAAACTCCACCTCCGTTCCCTGCAAAAGATTCGAAGGCGAAGCTATGCACGTGCTATTATCAAATTGGAGGATTGCCATTGAGAAACAAACACACGATTGGTTTGGCATGTTGATTGCTAGACAAAGGAAGCCAATTTTGTCGGCGAGAAATTTGTCGCTTTATTGCTTCAGACAGGAAGCGGCTTTCCTTCGATGACGTCAAACTGTCAATTCACACAGACTGCAAATTTTCGGAAGACTTTAACTGATTCTTTGTTTACAATTCCAGTAAAAAATCGCTTGCTAACATTACAATTTGGATTAAATTATATTAATAAAGCAAAAGCGAAGATGAAAAATGTTATTAAATTAATTCGCAATACATTGTTTGTATAGGTCCCTGATTCAAATAAGACGTTTTGCGTTGAAAATTAATGAGCTTTCATGACAACAACAACTTTAACAAACATTACCGTGACGATGCGGGGATCAATCTTCCTCCATTTTTTTTTTCATGGACGATCTCATAAGTCGAGTAAGAGCAAACAAATAATTTGTGTAAGAGTAGTTTATCTTATATAAGATTTATGTAACGGGCATCGCATTGCGTAATAGTGCACATCGAATACTGGAAATGAAGCGAAGTTTTTTGTTTTAATGGGAGAAGAACGCATGTCATGTAATGGTGTGATTAAAATTGCCTGATGTTACAAAAGGTGCTTTTGGGACTCATTTCATTTGCAGATATAGATGTGTTTCTTTGCATAATTTGATTTGTTGTCTCTCTGTTAAGGTTATAAAAGATATGTTGTATTTGTTCTGATGTTATTAGAATTAACTTTTTGTCCAATGTTGTTGGGTTTTTTCGACCGCCCGATGGACCATTTAAAAAAAAACAAGAGTTCCGCGGTCGGAGATGACCGCATTGAAGCCGGATTTTTTATTTAAATGACAGGAAAGTACCTTTCGTGTTTTTGTCAATGCAATACTTAAATTACTGAAATATTGTTCAAAGGTCAAAATGAAATGTAAGTACTTTTCAAGGCATGAGCAAACCTTGTGTTATGTTTTGAATGCATGCATATACATGAACAACAATAACATTTAAGGTCACAAATATGAACTTGAATTGACAATTAGGAAAGTTTGATCTCAATTTTTTTATTAGCAAATTAGTAACATATTGTTTGAAGTTTCCATCAATTTCATTATCAAATGTAACAACTTTAACATTTTTATATTGAAGGTCACAGTGACCTTCACCTTCAAATGAATGACCTTGAAATGACCAGTGGTCATCTGTTAATCCTGGCCAACCTTCATGTCAAGTTTGAAGACTCTAGGTCCAAGCATACCAAAGTTATACCATGAAATAAGAACTTTAACATTTTTACATTCAAGGTCACAGTGACCTTGACCTTCAAATGAATGACCTTGAAATGACCAGTGGTCATCTTCTAGTACTGGCCAATCTTTATTTCAAGTTTGAAGACTCTAGGTACAAGCATACCAAAGTTATAACATGAAATAAGAACTTTAACATTTTTACATTCAAGGTCACAGTGACCTTGACCTTCAAATGAATGACTTTGAAATGTCCAGTGGTTACTTACTAGTTCTGGCCAACCTTCATGTCAAGTTTCAAGACTCTAGGTCCAAGCATACCAAAGTTATAACAACTTTAACATTTTTACATTCAAGGTCACAGTGACCTTGACCTTCAAATGAATGACCTTGAAATGTCCAGTGTTTACTTACTAGTTCTGGCCAACCTTCATGTCAAGTTTCAAGACTCTAGGTCCAAGCATACCAAAGTTATAACAACTTTAACATTTTTATATTGAAGGTCACAGTGACCTTCACCTTCAAATGAATGACCTTGAAATGACCAGTGGTCATCTGTTAATCCTGGCCAACCTTCATGTCAAGTTTGAAGACTCTAGGTCCAAGCATACAAAAGTTATACCATGAAATAAGAACTTTAACATTTTTACATTCAAGGTCACAGTGACCTTGACCTTCAAATGAATGACCTTGAAATGACCAGTGGTCATCTTCTAGTACTGGCCAATCTTTATTTCAAGTTTGAAGACTCTAGGTACAAGCATACCAAAGTTATAACATGAAATAAGAACTTTAACATTTTTACATTCAAGGTCACAGTGACCTTGACCTTCAAATGAATGACCTTGAAATGTCCAGTGGTTACTTACTAGTTCTGGCCAACCTTCATGTCAAGTTTCAAGACTCTAGGTCCAAGCATACCAAAGTTATAACAACTTTAACATTTTTACATTCAAGGTCACAGTGACCTTGACCTTCAAATGAATGACCTTGAAATGTCCAGTGGTTACTTACTAGTTCTGGCCAACCTTCATGTCAAGTTTCAAGACTCTAGGTCCAAGCATACCAAAGTTATAACAACTTTAACATTTTTATATTGAAGGTCACAGTGACCTTCACCTTCAAATGAATGACCTTGAAATGACCAGTGGTCATCTGTTAATCCTGGCCAACCTTCATGTCAAGTTTGAAGACTCTAGGTCCAAGCATACCAAAGTTATACCATGAAATAAGAACTTTAACATTTTTACATTCAAGGTCACAGTGACCTTGACCTTCAAATGAATGACCTTGAAATGACCAGTGGTTACTAACTAGTTATGGCCAACCTTCATGTCAAGTTTCAAGACTCTAGGTCCAAGCATACCAAAGTTATAACAACTTTAACATTTTTTATATTGAAGGTCACAGTGACCTTGACCTTCAAATGAATGACCTTGAAATGACCAGTGGTCATCTGTTAATCCTGGCCAACCTTCATGTCAAGTTTGAAGACTCTAGGTCCAAGCATACCAAAGTTATACCATGAAATAAGAACTTTAACATTTTCGAGCACGCCGCCACCCCGCCCGCCCGCCCCGCCCGACAACATCAATCTATAAGCCGAGATTTTTTCGAAAAAAATCCGGCTAAAAAATTGTAAACCAATTAAAAAAAAAGTCGTGGCCTTACTGATATCCAAAAGATGAAGACTTATCCTCTATATTTTCTACAGATGACAAGTGACAACTTTAGGTGCAAAACTGGATCCAGTCAACATGCCTCAATGAGGATCATCTATGCATTCAGTAGAGAAAGTTTGTGCTTAATCTGAAAAGCAGTTAGAGGAGTTGAACACGCACAACTTTGGAACAAAAAATTCTATAATGAAACAAGAGATGTGTTTGTCACAAACACAATGCCACCAATTGCACCGCTTTGAAGCCATAAATTTGACCTTTGACCTTGAAGGATGACCTTGACCTTTCACCACTTAAAACATGCAGCCCCATGAGGTACACATTCATGCCAAATATCAAGTTGCTATCTTTAATATTAAAAAAAAATACGACCAAACTTTAACGAAGGTTTAAGTTTTAGGAAAGACAAATACAATGATATTTGACTTTTGTTCTTAAAGGATGACCTTGACCTCAACTTTTCACCACTCAAAATATGCAGCTCCGTGAGATACACATGCATGCCAAATATGTAGTTGCTATCTTCAATAATGCAAAAATTATCAAACTTTAACTAAGGTTAAAGTTTTGGGACACACACATACAATAACACAGTGACAGACAGACAGGCCAAATACACTATACCCCCCGATCTTTCGATCAGGGGGCATACAACCAGAGAAAGGGAAATAATTCTGCCAAAACTTGTAGCAGCAAAAATGCTTATCTTGATGATCATCTACACATTAACCCTTTGCATGCTGGGAAATTTGTCGTCTGCTTAAATGTCGTCTGCTGAATTTCTAAAACAAGCATTTTCTTTGATTTTTTTCAAAGAATACTTCGATTTTTTTCAAAGAATACTATCAGAATAGCAAACAGTTTGGATCCTGATGAGACGCCACGTTCTGTGGCGTCTCATCTGGATCCAAACTGTTTGCAAAGGCCTTTAAAATTCGGTTCCCGCACTGAAAGGGTTAAACAACAAATATTGACCTATATACTGAGGAGCAAGGGCACATAGAAATCATTTAATTTGCCTGCATTGATTTGTCCATGTATATTTCCTTTCTATATTATCACCCATAGAAGACATTGCAATCATGCTTGTATTTATTTTCTTATTGCTAGTATTTATCAGCAAGAAGTACGGTACAGATCCACATGTGCGAATGATATATAAATATACATTATTATAAGTAATTGCGCAGACAATTAGCTTTATGATAACTAACTGAGAAGTTCAAAGCCAGACTGGAAGAATTACCAGAATTAAAACCACCAGAAAAACCTCTATGGAAATGAGATTCATTATAATTATGGCAGCAGAAATTGGATCTATCTTTGGGGGTTATTATTATCATAGAACTAAAGCAATAGAAAACCTCACAGGCTAACTGATAAATAGACAGTAACAATTATCGGAGAATCAAAGGCAGAAATGTGTGTGTGTGTGTGTGTTTTATTTGGGAAATGATAATTATATAGGTACAACCTTTAACCCTTTACCACTTAGATTCGTATATTGATGCATATGTTGTCGCATAGAAACTAAATTCAAGTTTTAAAGGATTCATTTCCAACCCTTAGATACTGATGAGCAGCAAACAGCATAAAACCTGAACAGCATGTGAGTGACATGTATGAGGCCCTTTAACCCATTTATGCCGAATGGACTCACCCATTCTTCTAAATTGGATCACTTTATTTCTAAAATTAGGGTTGTGAAGTGTATTTAATTCTATATTAAGAATATTTCTTACAGAAATTCCTTCAAGCAAACAGCGCAGACCCTGATGAGATGCCACATGATGCTGCGTCTCATCTAGGTCTACTCTGTTTGCCAAGGCCTTTTTTCTAGACGCTTAAATCATAAATGGGTTAAAATTTGAATCAAGTAAGGAAGGTCTTAAATTAAATTTAATTTTCAGAGGGACTACAAAGTTGTCAAAATACGTGCATCGTATCTAAGTGGTAAAGGGGTAATGCTTATGTTCCTCATTCACCTCTCAGTTTTATTTTGAAACTTTTCCTACACCTAAGACTAGCACTCCATCTATCCATATCCGCATACGTATCAGCAAAATTATAATACTGACGCTATATTCCAATTATCCGCCTAAGTCAAATGTATCTTTCTTTTTTGAGAAAACTTCGGAACTGAAAATCCATATGCAGAAAGTGTTTTCCCATTTTTTGTTAATTGGAGCTGCTATTTTTCATTTCAAGAAGTGCAAATGAAAACAAAAGCACAAATGGTGGGCACGTGCGATAGCAAGGCATCGCCAAACATTTGCAACTTACAACCACTTAGCTAAAGAACTTAACTTGCTGATGAGGAGCCAGAGGGGTATCCAGAAAATTTTCAGAGGGGGGGCTCAACAGGGGAGGGTGCGGGAGGGGTGTCCCCTTGCGTCGTCGAATTTTTTTTTGAAATGGCACCTTGAAATGATGCGATTTCCTGCTATCTAATCCGCATTTTGCATGATAAAAGTGCATGTGAAACAAATAAAAACTTGAGTTCACACACCAAGTGTGACAGACACACGGTCAGACAGACACACAGGGGTAAATCAAATGTCTCTCAAACCACTAAAGTGGTGGGAGACATTATCTTTATCAATAACTTTTTTAACGGAGTTAGATGGGTGGACCTCCTATTTAACCTTGTTGGATATCCTACTAGGTCAACTTAGGTACAACATTAAAATGTTTATGTCCATGTCCCTATGAATGGAAAGCAGGCACACAGCGGACAACCTGTCCTGACCCATTGATGATCTTAGTTTTGTCTTAACAAGTCCTTGGGCACTGATACTCCTTTCACACTCGCATGATGTGACAGGGAACACACATGATATGGACAAAACAGTGTAAATGGTGGGGTACAGCTGGGAATCACAATGTGCAACAGAGCCCTGAAGGGAAGTAGGTGGGTTGGGTACACCTTTCCACCTAGCCTGCCCTATAAAGTGCAACTCGGCAGGGAGGGACTGAGGGGAAGGGAGATCATCATTGAACCATTCAAGGTCACCAGCACTGACGGGTGAGGAGCACATTTGTTCAGGTATAAACTTCAATCCCATGGCTGCCTTAGTCTGCAAATCACTGAATCGGGTGTCCATTTCGTTCACAAAAGTGTCAACAAAGGGAGTCGTTAGGTTTCTTGTGAAGTTTAATTCGGGTGTTGCTGCCTCGATGTTGTCACGCTTTAAGAAAATGATTTAGTTTCATATAGCAAAGTAATTCTTCATTTTTGAGTCTTTTTCAATTTTAAAAACTATGAATGAACATCAAAGCAGTTAGCCCGATTTGTAAAATAACCAAATCAAAACAAACAAAAAATGCCATTCATTAAAGCAGGTATATACGATCTTTAATATGTGTTTAATTGTAATATATTTATAAAATGTTACAATAACACAAAAAAGGCAAGAAAAATTATACATTAAAGCCGAATTTCATAAAATGCAGCAAAGACAAATAAGCGCCCCGAGCCGATTGTGACGTACATATTTTCCTACAATAACCAAAGCATTCGTCTTTGTATTAGGATTGGAGTTAGTGTTCGTGTGTCGTATGAATAGATATCTTTGCAGGAACTCAAATAAACCGTTAAACTAAGTTTAGAATCACATCGACACATGTTCTTCTTAACTTTTATTTTAATTTATATTGAAATAAATATATAATAAGTTTTTTACACATTCTATATAAATTCATAAATATTTGACAAAATCGTATATACCCGCTTTGAGTGTGCAGTTTAATTTCACTGGCAATAACTTGTTACTCAAAAGGATTATCACTCTAAAGAGCTAATACCAACTAAATTCATCAAAGAAATTACCGAAAAAATAATGATTGTCCATTGTGTTCGTCTAAACTCTTTAATTGCTACAAATTGAAATATTGTTTTTCACAAGTCTTATGCCGCAGCAATTTGTAAGCATTTATCTATAGCTAAATGTATGGATGAATTTCATTAGTTGAATGTATCTTCTTCAGCCAATCAAATAGCGCAGTTTATTACTTAAAGTCAATGAAGCGTTCACTTTAGCTGACGAAGGTTAGATCGTCTGTACACATGCCTGGGGGCTAATCACACAAAACGACAGCTGTTTATGGCTTTATAAGGGACATATGACAGGAAATACACAAGTGGATTGAAACTGTAAGGGGCTCATTTTTATTAAAAATCGTGTCTAGCCAGCCAGCTGGGGGGGCTTTAGCCCCCTAGCCCCCACCTAAATACGCCTCTGGGAGCTTAAAGGTTACTTTAGACTAAATAAACAACAATTTGGATATGTTCTCTCTAGTTAAAGAGTTTGAGATGACAGCTTTCGCCTCAACAAGCTAAATCCGTCCGTATCTTGTCCGCATCAGCATTAGAATGCTCACTTGAGAGTTCTTTTGCAGAAGCCTATTGCGCGTGAGGATATGCGGATGCGGATTTTGAATAAGCGCAGTGCATTTAAACTTGTTTTATTTCTTTTTGCGGATGCGGATATGCGGATGCAGATATGGACACATGGAATACTAGCCTAAGCTTTTCTATTCTTTCTTGAACTGTATTTTATTGCAAATTAAGATGCAAAAAAATGATGACAAAATACCTATGCGTATTGTATTCACGAATGCTTTTGTAATACACATTTGTAAGCCAAATTGCAACACCTGAGGAATACAATACAAGGCTCAAATGGATTTGCCATATGGATAAGATATGTGTAGAAACACTGGCGGCAATAAAACATGAATTATTGATAACTCCAGGCACTGAACAGACCAAATCAGCTCTAACTCAAGGCACTGCACAGACCAAACAGCTATAACTCAAGGTTATCAGATGAACACTGATGTCTTACTGTGGTATTATCAGTTAACAAAATTGCTGGTTTTATTGGAAGTGTTTTTGCTTCATAAGTTGATTTAATACAGAGTGCTTTTCCTAAGGCAAAAACATGTTCTGTGAATTCCTTTTTCACAATTTGAAATTCAACTCTTTTTTTATATATATCCCTTCAAAAGATATAAGGGTCAACTCAATTGAAACAAGCCTATTGCCAAGCAATATATGTTCCCTACCGGCTCCATCATTGTCAGAATTTTTTATTTATTTAATTTTTTTATTTGTTGCCATAGCAACCCGAATTTTTGACATAGGAAGAAAATGAACTGACGTGCATAATGCCCATATTGCCATCTATTAATGTTTCAAGTTTCATGAAAAAATATGAATAACTTTTAATGTTATCGCAGGATCCAGAAAAGTGTGCAGGATTCACCATTTTCAGCAGTATTTCTAGTCTATTTGTTGCCATAGAAACCAGAATTCTTGACATAGGAACAAAATGAAATGACATGCATTATAATCTCCATATTGCCAACTGTCCATGTTTCAAGTTTCATGAAACAAGAGATGTCACCATATGATAACTTATAACGCTTGGTAGAAGTTATGAGCTTTTTTCGAAACCTAAACATAGATTTCGAAACCTAAACACGGACCCTAAGTTAAAGGTCAAGGTTACATGGGTCAAAATTTGTGTGCGTATGGAAAGGCCTTGTCCATAAACACATGCATGACAAATATGAAATTGCTATCTGAAGTGACATAGAAGTTATGAGCATTTTTCAAAATCTAAACACAAAGTGTGACGGACAGACGGACGGACAGTCCGATCACTATATGCCCTCTGTCAGGGGCATAAAAATGTCTTAGAATATCAAAATAAATCAGAAAACCACATAAACTAGAGAGCGGACGGATATTGAGTTATAGATAATGTCTTGATACAACTTCTGACCAAGTTTGGTAAAGATCAGATGAAAACTACTTCAATTAGAGAGCGAACACATAATGCTGAATCCTTTAAATGCACTAAGTGACCCGTGACCTAGTTTTTGACCCGGCATGACCCATATTTGAACTTGACCTAGATATTCTCTAGATACAACTTCTAACAAAGCTTGGCAATGTTCGGATGAAAACTATTTAAATTAGAGAGCGGACACGAAAAGTGTGACAGACTGACAGACAGACTGATGGACAGTGCGAAAACTATATACCCCCTTTTTTTCGAAAGGGGGCATAAACATATGAAGAACTTTCAAAGTTATCGCAGGATCCAGAAAAGTGTAACAGACTGACGGACCGACGGATCGAAGGACACAAAGAGCGAAAACCATAAGTCCCCTCTGGTGAAACCGGTAGGGAACAAAAAAACCTGGTGTTTAAAAGTTGTATGATTTGACTGAACAAAAATTAAGACACATAATTATTAGTCGCTGATAAAATAAACATAACAAAAAAACGAACATACATATTAATAAATCACCTTATACATTCACCTTATAATCCCAATTTTTGCTTATCTCATTCCAATAGGTAATTTTAAATGCAGTCATTAAAATGCAAAAATAAGTCAAAGTGTACACCAAAAGGCTATGTGTTGTAAAAAACAAGAGGTAAAACCAAAGGTGTGTCTTTAAGTGTACAAGTTCAATCCATTATATCCAGTTTCAGTTTATCGTAGAATTCCATATTCTGTCGCGTAGTTTCCATGTAAGAGCGCCCAAGTCGTTGATATGTCTTCACGCCAAGCATGGCCAATATGTATACCATTATGCCAAGCATCACGATTATCTCTAAATAATGCATTTTGTATTTAGGTACAAATTTTCTCCTGATTTTTCTTTTTTCACACATCCACTTAGCTGCAGCCACTTATTGTTCAACTTTTTTTTGTTCAGATTTCCAGAAAGTTTCTTGGAAACTGCTTTATTGTTTTTCAACTTGTGAAATAATAAACTCCAACATTTTATCAATAGTTCCCACCAATATAATCAATATCAATATCAATGGTCTTCACTGAATTAACCTGGAAATCAAATTTACAATTAAATAGCTAAAAACAACTTGTTCACATTTCGAATTGTAAATCAAAGAAATCCACATTCATTTCAACATTTAATTCAATGACCTCGCACAAAGTACAAAATGCTTTTCAGTTATGCCCCATTCACTTTAATGAGTTTTCAATCATAATATCACTATTTTTCAATATTATTCAATGACTTTATACTCATTTTCATAATAATATTATGATCACCAATTAATTTAAATATGAAATCAATCGATCACCACCCACTCATTTCAAGAATGTATTAAATTCTTTCCCACTCATTTCAACATGATATTCAACGATCTCACACAGATTTTACACGCTATACAATAATTTCCCACTGATTAAAATGTTGTATTCAATGATTGACCAATCATTTCAAGACATCATTATTCAATGATTTACCATTTCAAGAATGTATTAAATTCTTTCCCACTCATTTCAACATGATATTCAACGATCTCACACAGATTTTACACGCTATACAATAATTTTCCACTGATTAAAATGTTGTATTCAATGATTGACCAATCATTTCAAGACATCATTATGCAATGATTTACCAATCATTTCAATACATTATTCAATTATTGACCAATCAATTCAAGACATAATTATTCAATGATTTACCAATCATTTCAATACCTAATTCAATCGACTCTCATTTCTTTCTTTTTTTAACTTAATGAAGCTTAAACTTATATGCATGTGCATTAAGTGTCATCCCTGATTAGCACGTGCATTGAGCCAGGCTAATCAGGGAGAACACTTCTGCCCAAACTGGATTCTTGTTAAGAAGAGACTTTCATTAAAAGGAAAACACAATAAAAGTCGAAAGTAATGTCCCTGGTTAGCCTCAGCTATTAAGCCCTGTTTTCCTAAAACGCTACTCATATGTTATTCAATGATCTCACAATCATTTAATCAGTACTCACTGATTCATTATACCATCCCGCAACACTTTCAGACTAGAATAACTCATGTCAGCTGATGAACCATATGACGTTTTTGGCACTCAAGAATCCTGGGCTTCAGTCAAGTCATCACACACATTCTTGCTTCATACCTTTGCCAGGTTTTCAAGGTCTTTGTGCAGAACTTTCATATCTGGTCAACATTTATACATAAGATACCTTAGTTTCACACTCATCTCTCAATATATACTTTGAGGTGTGAGGTATTTTGTAGTGAAGCTTACTTAAAATTATATATTATTTTCCTAATTTCCAGAAATAAGCAGTTCATGGCCTTTGTGTAATTTGACTTTTGACCTTTAAGGGTGTCATTGACCTAAATGAGACAGGTGATACATGAGGGTTCAGTTACAGAGGGGGTAATAACTTGACAAACAAGATGGCGACGTCAATGCCGAGATATTTATTTTTCGCCGTTTTATACCCTTTATTACTTTTATTGTTAATTGTTAAAATGCTGATCACTTTCAAGTAATAAAAGAAAGAAAGTGGTAAGCGTTTATTTTGTATTCATATTTGCTCTATATCTCTTCTTTACTCTCTGTGAAATTTCTCAACGGATCACAAAATTCTCAGCAAGTAAAGTTAAGATAAAGAATTTCTCAGCTGAAGCTGTAACTTTAAACAAGACATGTGTTTGTCAGAAACACTATGTCCCCTACTGTGCCGCTTTGATTTATTTTATTTTTTGTATCATTTGGCAGGTTCAGATAATTATATCCCTTTAAAGCTTGTTACTTCCCATAGATTTGTTTTTTTACCTTTGACTTTGAAGGATGACCTTGACCTTTCACCACTCATAATGTGCAGCTCCATGAGATACACATGCATGCCAAATATCAAGTTGCTATCTTAAATTTGCAAAAGTTATGGCAAAATGTTAAAGTTGGAACAAACAAACAAACAAACAAACAGGGCAAAAACAAGATGTCCCCCACTATAAAAAGAGGAAATAATAATACAAAATAAATTCTAACTGACGTCGCCTTCTTGTTTATCACGTGATTACTCCCTCTGAGTTAGAGAGCATGAACCAAAAAGTACGAATGAACAGACAAAGCAGAAACTATATGCCTCTCTTAAAAACAGTAAGTTTTACCATTAGAAATATAATTTTACGTAAGCAATAATGTCCTTAACAATTTCACAGCAATATCTGGTATGCTGCAGATTGAGTATTCTTTTCCCCTATACAGTAAATCCTGGTGCCCTATTAATTCAACATCTTAGAGCACATAATGGTACCCTTAGTTAATTATGGGGCTCAACCTTGACTTTATACTTTTTCCTTGGAATATTTTATACTTCTCTTAATTAAGAAATATATTTTGTTTAATTGCTAAGTACTCTTAACTTAATTTGTAATATCCATTTCACACTTTTTGACGATGCTGGAACAGCATCGTCCAAGGTTTGATAACCATCTAAAAAACATTCACAATTGTGACCTATGTAAAAGACCGAGCCAGTCCGATTGAGATAACTCGATTTTTTAGGTTACTTCTCTTTTGCATTCGCCAATGCGTAGGAGATTGCTCGTCATTGATAACATTCTCCTAGCAGAGTTGTCGTTCGTGTTTCAACATTCAACAATGGCCGCCCCCATGAGAGTCTCGATTCAAAACTTTCTTACTGCATAAATTGGCTTGTTACACTATTTAGAAGCTGTCATTTAGGATATATGAATTATTTATTCACTAAATCTCCGGTTATGACAACAATAGTTGGAATTCAAAGGATATATACTCGATGTGAATGAAGGACTTTCTGGATCGTAACAGCTTGACACGGCAAAACTGGCATACTGGTATTTTTAGTTATCAATATAAGTCACATTGTGCTTTATAAATTGTAATCGAGCATTTTGCGACTTATTGAATGACTATGATATCCGATATCAACATTTCATCGGGGATTTGCAGATCACCAAGCTGTCCTGAAATTCAACATTGATTTCAAACTCTTTACTGGTTTGTATACTCTTTCTTAGTTTTACTACTTTTTATCATTTTAAAGTTAAATGAACTGTGTCACAGTAAAAGAGACATTAAGGCGATTGTGGCCAGTTTGGATCTAGATCAGCCTGCAGTTGCTTGAAAGCTGTTTGCTTAAAAGCATTTTTCTGACAATAACAAATAATTTAATTGGATACTGATTTGACTGCGCTTTTCCTGTGACCTGGCTCAAATAATAGAATTGTCATTAATCAAATTATTTATTTCGAACATTAATCAATTGTTTTTCTTGTCCCTCGGGATCAATGACTCCAGCACTTTCCTGTTGAGAATTGAATACTGCTAAAGGCGATTCGTGAGAGATGTTGCACCTTCCAGTATTGCTCGATTGTTCATTGTCAGCTCGGGTACTACGTACATGTACCCGGGTCATCTTAAGTATACTTACATGTATCCCGGGTACGGTAAATATACTAGATGTACCCGGGAAATTTAACCCTAGATCAGTCGTTGTCGACTATTTATTTGTAATAATTATATATACACATCAGGGCTTAACACTAACTTTTTTTCAACTAGCCTGTTCGGGCTAGTAAATGCAGAACCTACTAGCCCTGACCAATCTTTCATGTGCCCTGACCCAAGTATTATAAAAACCTTTATATTTATCATTCAACTTGTATTTTCTTGTGCTTGGAGATGCGCAATTATGATTTAATCATTCTTATTATATAGCTTGCCTTACTAATGCTATTGAATTCAATATTCATCTATTTAAGACAACTATTTGTAATCTTCACGCCATTTCTGGAGAATTTTTTCTTGTTTTTTTATTTCCTCATACTTTCTCTTACTTTCCTCCTTCCCTTTACTTTTCGTATCCAAGAAACCCCCATGCACACCCGTAAAGCCAAACTTAAACAACGACATGAACGTTAAAACCTTTTTTACATAGATTGCCGGGTTACCGTCTTACAAGAAATGGTAAGTGAATCTTAGCAAAATAATGTGTTACGGTAGTTGTAACAATTGTGCAGGGTTAACTCTCTACTAAAAGCCGGGATCGACCATTAATATTAGTTTTGCTAATTGAATTGCGTAAAAAATATTGTCAAAACACTTCTAATCTAAATAAAGTCTCTATCTTCCTCTAAATGGATTTATTAATCGTCTACAGGATGGAATAACTTTTCCATAATGACAACAAATTAAAATTATTTGAAATTGATAAATAACTATTAATTTTATAGTTACTTTGTGTTAATGTTGAGTTTTATACCTTCATCATTACGGACGATCCTGGGCTATCCTGGCTTTTAGTTTCCAACGTATTTTCATTGAGAAAACACGTCACTTCGAGGAAACCAATCAAAAACCGTGTCTAGCGGCATTCCGTTTAAAAATAGATACTGACGTGTTTTACCAGGAAAACCGCCGGGAATTTTCTGAATTGTCGGCCTCTTTTTGATTGCAATCAGGGGGTTCCGAATCTATTTCGAGATACGATCCGTTTGTTGTCTCCGAACTCACTCTGGGATTTAATTGTCATCTGAGCGTTCTGTATTAAGATTTTCGCATCTTTAAAAAGCTTATTTAAAACGCAGTTTATTGATATGGAACATATAATCCCCCCCAAAATACACACGACCGGTCAGGCATGTTCCTGGGACATTGGCTAGCTTGGACCAAGGTACAGGCAGTGAATGTCTTTCGGACGTGCCTTAGTGTTAAGCCCTGCACATTTATGTCAATTTTCTGTAGAATGGCCTCTATATTATCGGAACACATACTCAAAAAGCATGTTGATGCAGTGTTTTTTTAAGAGAAGTGTGTTTAAGATAATCGGTTGCGCGTTTTACGACATCGGATTTCGGGCGCGAATACAACTTGGGTACAGTCTAATATGGACCGAGTACAATTACGTTTATTTACTGTACCTGGGGTACATGTAAGTATACTTAGAGTACCCAGGGTACATGTAAGTATACTTAAGAGTACCCGGGGTACATGTAAGTAGTACCAGAGCCGACAATGACCAATCGAGCTCCATTATCCCTCATGAACCGACTCAAAAAAACGAGTCGGCAATATTTGACTTAATTTTTGGTTTGGTTGCCCTCGAGGGATCGAAAATTTCAGAATCTTCCTAAAAGTCCTATGGGTTTGATCCCCAGAAGCGACATTGAAAACTAGCATACTTTGTTATCTAAAAGGCTGCTAAACCTGATATACAATGATAATGTGAATTTTCTCTCACATGATGTTCATCAGTCATATTATATAAAAACTTACAGCAGTAGTAAACAACTGGACAATAATTAATGAACGCATCTTTCATTTGTCTTTGACACTTTGATTTTGACATGGCCTAGATTTAAATATGTGACTGGACTTTACAAGCACTCTTGTTACAGAGCTAAAGTTTAAATGTACCATTGAAGATCACCTAAATCCAGATTGACTATTATAGACGTGTGGAAAGTTTTAAGGGTGTAAAAAGTTAGCAAAAATTGGTCATTACTTAGAGGCCACAACTGATCTATGACTGTATTAAAACAAAAAAAATCAGTGCCTGATTTAGATTTCCTTAGATAGTTCAATAAAAAACTAATTTCATAAGCCTGGTAACAGTTTAACGGTAATGCTACCAATGTGTCACACTAGGGCCTTGAATTTGAAATCTAGGACGGTCATTTCTTCATGAAATCAGGACACAAAATTGTATTTTAAGTCCTTAATTGACCTGGCTATAGTTCTCAGATTATTATAAGCTCAATCAGTATATTTATATCATTATTTATGCTTTGTGTTTTGTAAACATATACACAATCATGCAGTTTCATGATAGCAATAAATAATATCAAAGCTATCCATACTATCAAGGTCATTGACAAAGCCTATGGTCAAAATGTGAACACATTGAGTGTAATCGCCCTCTCGTGCCAGCAAAAACAACACGTTGACAGGTTGTCATTTTTGACAGTTCTACTTTCATTTTGTGATATCAAACTATTAACAATTATGTGGCTGAGAAAAATATCGCCATTGCTTTTTATGCCCCCGGTAGGGTGGCCTATATCAGTTAAACTGTCAGTCAGTCACTCAGTGTGTCAGTCAGTCCGTCCGAAAACTTTAATGGCCATAACTTTTTTAATATTGAACATAGCAACTTGATATTTGGCATACATGTGCATCTCATGGGGCTGCACATTTTCAGTTGTGAAAGGTGAAGGTCATCCTTCAAGGTCAAATGTCAAATATAAAGCGTCTGTCTGTCTGTCCGAAAACTTTAACATTGGCCATAACTTTTTCAATATTGGGGTGCATGCGTATCTCATAGAGCTGCACATATTGATTGGTGAAAGGTCAAGGTCATCCTTCAAGGTCAAGGTCAAAGGTCAAATTTTGCAATATTGAAGATAGCAACTCCATATTCGGCATGCATGTGTATGTCATGGAGCTGCACATTCTGAGTGGTGAAAGGTCAAGGTCATCCTTCAAGGTCAAAGGTAAAATATATGGCTTCAAAGCTGCGCAGCAGGGGGCATTGTGTTTCACAAACACAGCTCTTGTTTAATATATTTTCTGCACATTTCTTCAAAAAACTTACATCAATACACGATTTTCTTCGTTAATTCAATCATTCCTGACAGATTTGTGTACATATTTCGCTTACATTTTGACGAGAATAGGTAGGACCGCATTACCGCTTCCGAAAAATGTGTATTCATACTATTGCCTTCGAGGAACTTATCTGATGTTTGACGGAAAGGGACGAAAATGTGCGAGTGTGGGTCAAGTTCCCCACAGGTACTAATTTCCCGTTCCCCCAATTTTTTTTCCATACCTAAAATTTGTCGTACCCAATTATTTTTTTCGTACCCATTTTTTTTTCATTCCCAATAAAAGTAAACAAAAAAATTTCGGTCCCAATTTTTTAGTTCCCAAATATTTTTCGTACCCAAATTTGTTTTCATACCCAAATTTTTTTCGCAAAATTTGTGTACCAAATTTTTTTTCCGTACTAACATACACAATTGTGGTGATTGTGGTGATGTAGATAAACTTAACCTGATGCTTTTATATCCATCCTCTCAAAAGCATCGTCACACCAGTACTGTCAGTACTTTGATTAGACACTTATGAACAAGAATTTACACAAAAAGTTATTGCTTGAATCCACCCAGAATGTTATTTTCTAACAATCACTTTACAATGATTGGCGTAATGGGCACGCAAATAACTCTGACAGTTTATTTCTGACTTGTTCATTATTTTTTTAACTGGATTCCAGGCTTCTTTCTGACAGTGGAAATCTGAACTATGTAGAACTCTAATGCAAAATTAATGTTCTGGCAGATAATTTCCGTTGAAGGAAAGTCAGAAAAAAAAGTAAAAGAATGGGATTTATAGATTTGCTATCAAAATGGCACAATGCACAACAGTAAGATCTATAACTCTATAGGTAAGCCATGTTGCATGAGACATACATAATAATGTCACAAAGGAAACTGATTTTATAACCCTTTCCCACTTATAAGCAAATTAAAAATGTCTATGTGCAAACAGCATAAAACCAGAACAGCCTGAGGGTAACTCGCAGTCTGTTCAGGTTTTATGCTGTTTGCTGCTCATCAGTATCTAAGGTTTGGAGATGAAGCCTCAAACACTTGCATCTAGTGTGAAAGGTCTTAAATTAAATACAACTTTTTAAGGGACTGCAAATAAGTAAAAATACATATCGAAGTAGAAAAAGGTTAAGTCAGAGATCTTATGAGCATTGCTCTGGTAAAACAGTGCTTAATGCAATGGCTAATCAAGGACAACACTTTTCACCTAAACTGGATTCTCGTTAAAAGAGACTTCCGTTGAACATAAAATTCCCTAAAAGCAGAAACTGTTGTCCCTGATTAGCCTGTGCGGACTACACAGGATTATCTGTGATGACACTTTATGAACATGCATTGATCCCAGTTATCCCTGGACAAGGCTCCTACTTTTCTGAATATCCAAGCATTTTTCTTGCACCTTCTAATTTGTTAATTGCATAAAACTTGGAAAGACATATACAACAAATCCAAGTGAAGAAGCAAATAAAAGTTCAAATTGAAAGCTTTTAAAGACGCTTATGAGATGTGCTTTTGTCAAATTCTAATAATGAAAATCATCTAATGGGGAATAACCTAAGAATAAACAGGTTTTTTTCTGCTGTGTAAAAGATGTCGTAAAACAGACCAAATCCTGAACCGAAATTGTAAAACAAATTCCCAATTTCAATATAAGAAGTGTCTAATGATTATTATATCTCAATTTTACTTCATGACAAAGTTATTTAAAACTTTTTATAACAAAGTATATAACATAAATTTGCCATTTTATCGAGTTAAAAAATCCCTATTTGACCAGACTCCTTTTCCCAAAATGGCTAGAAAAAACCCTGACAGGTGGTGCAGAGAAGCTGTTCTCGTGCAATCCACTCACTTCCTGTTAATGAAATTTCAAATTGATAGCTTTCATTGACTCAGCGTTGTGCTCATAAAAATTACTAAGAATGAACGGTTCTAGGGTCCAGCACTTCATACCTTTCCATGTCGAAAGAACTGAGAGTCTTAGAGTTATGCTGTTGACATTGGTGACACTAACAAAAATATCTTAGGATTTATGCATCTTTCATCAGTGTTAATATGATGCACATTGCTTTAAGTACATCAAATAAGATTCTAAACTTTATTTCACTACCATCCAAACATCTGCCCGTACACATCATACACATAGTTACATATGTAGCCTTTTTCATATGAGCAATCAACAACCCCCATATGGTATCTGACATCTGTCCCATACACTTGCCCCCATATGGTATCTGACATATGTCCCATACACTTTCCCCCATATGGTATCTGACATCTGTCCCATACACAAGTGTATGCCAACATATTACATATAACCCTTTGCATGCTGGGAAATTTGTTGTCTGCAAAAATGTCGGCCGCTGAATTTCTAAAATTAGCATTTTCTTTGATTTTTTTTAAAGAATACTATCAGAATAGCAAACAGTTTAGATCCTGATGAGACGCCACGTTCTGTGGCGTCTCATCTGGATCCAAACTGTTTGCAAAGTCCTTCAAAATTCGGTTCCCGCACTGGAAGAGTTAAACAACAACCACACACAATTCCTTCATAATTTCTCTCCCATCTGTCACTCATACAATCTTACATGCAAACTTCATCCAAATATACTATTTATCTCACTCTTTCAATGGCATCCATATTACTGAGCATTCACTTTTCGCCACTAATTTGCCTGTCTGCAATTCCATTCCATATATTTCAAAATATTCACACAATGTGCATCAATTGTTTTAACACTGGCAACAATTCTTTAACCTCACACTGCCATTCATAACTATTTTTACTACCTGAAGACACGTTAATTAATTAATAAACAATCCCAATGATTCTCGTTTCACCACAGTAGCTACCCATGTGCTTTTAACAAATCCACACACCAGTGGCACTATTGCAAGAAATCATTTGTTTCATTAGCTGAAGCTCTTAGATATTTTCTCTGCCAACAATAACACAGCCTTGTATCACTAGATTAATCAATATTTCAAGGTTAATAACAGAAATTCCTATCTAACGAATCCACAACAGGGCAGTGCTCCTAGTGTGGTCTTTAAAAAAAAAAACATGCATAAATATTTGATATTGCTAACCGATACATAGTACATGAGGCATACTAGAGAGAAGGATTTTATCTGCTCATGGACTGTGTCACTAATTTCATATCAAAGGGGTGTTTTTTGCAATAGACTGGGCTCACTTCCAGAAATACATTCTCTCTGCATCTATTAGAGAACAATAATTAAAGATTGCACAGCTTTCTGCCATTATCGACTGTGTCGCTATTTTTGTTACCAATATTTTTCTTTTAAACTGGTATCACTTTCAGAAATTCAAACTTTGTCTTACTGCTTGTCACAAAAGAACTGCTTATTCCATGATATTGCTCCATCTATTTTAGACTATGTCATAATTTTTTTCTTTGATCACGGACATTTTTGAAAATAGAAGGTCGTCCATGTAATTCCCGATGGGTTACTTGGTCCCTATGCTCATAATTCATGGAAAAGTATTTTACTGGCAACTTTTATAGGTAAAAAAATGTGAACAATATTTTGCAGAAATGAGTCTCACTATCCGAATACAGGGTTAAAAGCACTGGCGTAAATTGTTGTCCCAGATCGAATCAGCTAATCAGGGACAACACATTCCGCGAATAAGGAATAGTTTTCGCTAAAAGGAAGTCTCTTCACGAAGAAAATCCAGTTTAGGCTGCAAGATTTGTCCCTGATTAGCCTGTAAAGACTGCCCAGCTTAATCTGGGACGACACTTTACGCACATGCATTAAGCCCCTTTTTCCCAGAGCTCATCTAAAATTATTTCATGACAAACAGCCACACAGTTTTATTTTGCCCAGCTGTGAATCAAACCAGACATCCTCAAGCATGCAGCTATTTAACAACTGAGTAAGTGGCCAGACTAAACTTTTGCAAACATGGTTTCCATGAATGTGGCATAATACATGTGCGTAAAGTGTAGTCCCAAATAGCCTGTGAAGTCCGTAAAGTGTAGTCCCAAATAGCCTGTGAAATGTAGTCCCAAATAGCCTGTGAAGTGTAGTCCCAAATAGCCTGTGAAGTGTAGTCCCAAATAGCCTGTGAAGTGTAGTCCCAAATAGCCTTGAAGTGTAGTCCCAAATAGCCTGTGAAGTGTAGTCCCAAATAGCCTTGAAGTGTAGTCCCAAATAGCCTGTGAAGTCCGTAAAGTGTAGTCCCAAATAGCCTGTGAAGTCCGTAAAGTGTAGTCCCAAATAGCCTGTGAAATCCGTAAAGTGTAGTCCCAAATAGCCTGTGAAGTCCGTAAAGTGTAGTCCCAAATAGCCTGTGACGTCCGTAAAGTGTCGTCCCAAATAGCCTGTGAAGTCCGTACAAGCTAAACAGGGACCACACTTTCTGCCTAGATTGGATTTTCTTAACCACTAACTAGCAACCAGTCTAAGTGCTGATGATAATAGAGCCGACAATCAATAGCACCAGTCTGAGACACATGAGGATCAATCATTGGTCCTTGGTCGATTCTCAGTCCTATGTCACCATGACAAAATGTGCTGCAGTGAACAGTTAATGGGCTTTGTGTAATTAATTGAGCCTTGTATAGGGAAATCTGGGCTTAGTGCATGTGCTTGAATCTTATTAGGGATTGGAAGAGAAATTAATCATCAATTGACAAAATAAACTTGTTTCTTTCAAGTATGCATACAAGTGTTTAAACCTTTATTATGGGAATGCAACTTTTTTGTATTAGATTTTGTTCTTATCATTCAAATTATTATAAAGAGTCATATTAATAAAATTATCCCATATCAGTTGACTTTTCGCATGAACAAATCTCAATCCTGAAATTGCATTTTTCCAACAATGGTCTGGAAAAGGCTAGGCATTGTTGTGACTTTAATTGGGAAATGCAGTTGTTTTTTGGCTAACAAATACTAAAATTGGGAATAAAAGTGTCTTAAACATTATACTTGCTTAGGTTCAACTCATTAAGCTTATTTAGGTGCTATATTGAATTTCGCAAACCTATTTTTGGAAACCTTCAATTTAAGGCAGTCATTTGGTAAAAATACATACTTTAGAGATTGAAAATGAGGCCGAAATTTTGTGCAAATTTTCACCAAACATAATAACTGACTTACATTGTTTTTTTTCACCATTTTGGAAATGGGGTCAAGGTCCTTTGGATTGGGAAAAATCGCTGCATTTTGACAAAAATTGGGAAAATAGTGTTGTCGTTTCTTTGCTAACAAATGCTTCAAAAATGAGAAATAGTGTTTTAAATATTATATCTAATAAGGCCACAACAAATTGATTAAATGTTCGTCGGATTTGCCGCACCTAAAAATCTTAAAACTAAATAAAAATATTTTTATTTTTATTTCGCGCCCGCAGCAACAATTTTGCTCCGCATGTATTTGTTTACAGATTTAGTTTAATTTAGCCTACGTATTTTACGACTTTTATAACGCTTTGCGATAATAATGAGATTGGTTTATGGTAAAATAATGGCGGCGCTCGTCTGCATAGTCGTGTCGGCGAAAGACACCAATGGTAATTCAATTTTTTCTCCTGTGGCAATGTGTCACCGGATTACGGACGATTTTAGCGATTTATTCATCGCAGCCGCATCATCATCAGGCCTCGAAATGTCGCCCGAATGCGTGAATTCTGTAAATATCTGCAGTAAAGTTGGTAGTAGCGATAGAATAAAAATTTCGAACATCAACATGCAACTAAATGTCGCAGTAGAACTTGACAAAAAAATGGTCGAATATACAATTAATTCTGCACGACTTCCATCAACAAGTTCAAACTCCAATGCATTCACAGTTTTAATGAACAAGTCCAAGGTATACATTATGCCCAAAAAATATGAAGTAAACACAAGCTCAAAAGTAAAGAAACTTTCTGGTCCACAACAACTGTACTGCGACTTGATTGATTGGGCCCAAAGTACTGGGTGTGGATGGCCATCTAATATTGTCGAGGACAGTGGAAAACAAGCCCTAAAATCTCTCAGCAATGCCTTGTGGTACGTAGATCACTGCCATGCAAGACTGAAAGATGCCAGTTGTCATGTTCCAACTGAATTAAACAAATTTCAAAATTACAACAGCTACAAATTACTTAGGCACAGACCACCTATTGTAAAGGCAGCCAGACTTGGCGAATTGGTTGGTGATCTATACTCCGCCCTTAGTTTGCCATCATTGAGTGATAAACGAAACACAGTGTTAGCCAAAATCATGGGTGAATTAGCAGAATCTCTAAAACAATACAAAGACAGACTTGAAAATGATAACCAAAAACACCAAAACATAAGTCATAAAAGAGAAACAGCTAACTGCGGTGACTCGAACTCGGTTTGCATAGATCCTGTAACACCGTCCAATGTTAAAGAAGAATATAGTCATTTAAACCAGACAGTAGTGAAAACATCAGATTATACCTATGTGCACCTTGACAAGTTTTGTCCCGATAATCGTATTGAACGTCGCAAATTCATCAAAAACCTTCGTTTGTCCAAACCGATTATGTTGTATAGGGTTGCTTATGGAGGAAGCATAGGAACATTAAATTTCATTTGGAGTGTTCCAGTAGGTCAAACAGAAGACAAAACATCCCGCAACATGAAAGTTATCTCTCAAATTTCAGAAGATCTTCCGACGTTCTCAAGCAGGGCTATGAGACAAGAATTTATTGACAAGTTTATAAGTTATGTGAAATGCCCAAAGTCAGTCGTTAGACACATGTATTTTAGCCTAACAGGGCATGAAGAAAGTGCCAATTCTTCCAGTGAAAAAGAAATTAATGAAAGGGTGTCGAAGATCATAGGCGCAGATGACTCTCAGTTATTGATTGATTTACGAGCAACTAATGGCTCTGATACATATTATGATGCCTTTTTTGAAGAAATGGGAAAGTTCTTTGAAGAACAGGTTTTACAGGTCAGTGAAAGACGAAAATGTGATGAAATGTATTTGCCATTGGCAATTTCAATAGAGACTTTAAAGAATGACATTTGTAAAAGAGTGCCTGATGGAACACCCATTCCTAGCAATGAAACGATCCGACTGCAGTTTTGTCCCAGTAATCCATTTCATAAGACTGCTTTAAGGTACACTGGTCAGTTCAATGTTAAATTCCGTGTGCAGACACGCCAGGCAAGAGTTTCACATCCTGATTCACACTATGCTGCAAAATACTTTCAGTATATGAAAGAATTTTGTGTGATGTTTAGAGACAGTGCTATGTTCTTATGCATGGACGACAAGGCAATAGTTCCAGTGGGAGAACCAGGAATCCCTATATCAACTGGAGTAAGAGGGCATAACAAGGTTCTAACACCTTCAGAGGGACCTGTATTAGTTGCAACTGACCATGATTTTCATCTTTGCGGTCTTGTTCCTTCAGTTGTTCTTGTCACAGAAATTCCTAGGGACTCGAAAGACAGCTTCTTTTCAGGGGACATGCATGTGACAACAAAAGAAAAGGTATTCAGCCCATCTAGCCCATTTAGACATGCTGCTGAAGTTATTGAACTCGTAAGATTAAATGATGCCTACTCTTCAGATGGATTAAATTTGAGAACCCCAATCATGTGCCTTTATACTGATGGAGGACCGGATCATAGAGTCACTTATGAAACGGTTAAGTTGTCGCTCACTCTTATCTTCATGCATTTAGATTTGGACATGCTAATTGCACTCCGAACGGCACCATCACATAGTTGGACCAACCCAGCTGAACGTTGCATGTCCATTTTAAATTTGGCCTTGCAGCATGTTGCGCTAGACAGAAATGAAATGGAAGAGAAGTATGAACAGATGGTTAAAAACTTGTCTTCTCTAACTGCAGTAAGAAACCAAGCCAGACTAAAAGATGGTCTGAAAGAGGCTTTCAAGAAAAGTATGGAACCAGTGGTTGATCTTGTGAACAAACGTTTCTCACAAATGAGCTTGAAAGGAAACCCTGTTAAAACTTTGAAAGGGGTATCAGATGAAGAGATCACATCCATCTTAGATATCACTGGTGTTGGCTTTGGAGCAGATAGTCCAGTAGCCACAGCTGACACAAAAAGCGCTGAATTGAAGAAAAGCAAGCATCTGCAGGTAAAACAAACTAAATTTATTTTTTAAAGAAAAATGCATAGATAATGTCCTGCTTGTCTGGAAATGATATAATAATTGTTGTTCTCAGTAAAATTATATTGATATAACTGTATATTGCCCTCTACTAAAATTGCTTATGGTCACTGGTTACATAATGCATATTTATATTAGTTTTTAATATGTCACTTCCAATTTAAGTATTTGTTTCGCATTAAATTAATATGCGCCAGTGCGTATACTATTATCTGACAGAAAAACAAATAAAGGTTTTTAACATTCAACCTTAAAATATGCATCTGGCACAGGCAAGCAATTTGTCTAGGTTATGGAAAGTTTAACTGTGTCGCTTTCTGAGAAAACTGGGCATAATGCATGTGCGTAAAGTGTCGTCCCAGATTAGCCTGTGCAGTTCGCACAGGCTAATCAGGGACGACATTTTCCCCCTATACTGGATTTTTGCTAAGAAGAGACATTATTTAAACGAAAAATTCCATAAAAGCGGAAATTGTCGTCCCTGATTAGCCTGTGTGGACTGCACAGGCTAATCTGGGATGACAATTTATGCACAAGCATTATGTCCAGTTTTCTCAGAACAATACACAATTATTCAATTTTAAAAGTTAAATGTTTACCGGGTAACATTATTCATTTTTTATTAAATATTGGATATTGTGAAGGCTATGCTGTCTTATTAACAATATTAATGAAAACGTGTGTTTATTATATTTTATAATGAAAAATCAACCTATGTATAAAGATACATCTTGTTTAAAAAATGACAAAAAAACAACATGTTATTAATATGGAAGAGCGTCTATAAACATCAGTGTCCTTTCTTCTAAAGGATTTCTTTGAGAGGCATGCAGAATCCAGCCACTACTGCTTCCAGTTAAAGAAGTGTTCATCCGATGAATGTGGCTACTGCTCCGTTAACCCAGTCCGAGATCAGGATGTTTTTGACCGCCTCAGGTTCCTCCCTGAACCAAAGCCTGACGAAAATGGTGAACACTACCTACCATTCAGTGAGGTAAATTTATCGCATTTGTATTCCATTATATGACATATTTATTGAATGGATGAAGTTGTGTAAATTACAAATATATTTTGGAAACTTACTTTGGCATTTGAAGGTTGTGTACCTGTGCAAATGGTCAATAGTTACAATTAAATTTGAATAATCAATTTACTCAAGTTTACTTCATTGATCTGACAACATATTATGTTCTGCCTTTTGTTTAATAAAAAGGCATAAATATACTTAACTATATACCTTGTTGACATTTTAGTTAACTTAACTTGTCCAGCTGACATGTAGTTAATTTAATGATTTAAATGATAATGTGTGACTATTGTGTTTAGAAACTGGAAGCAACATTTGAGATAAGGTTTAAACATGCCAATTCAATTATATAAATTATATAGAGGATATTTGTTGGATCCGGTGGATTATCGATTTTAATTCACGAGTGATCATAGAAAATAATATTTTCACGAGTGGCGCAGCCACGAGTGAAAATATATGTTTTCTATGATCACGAGTGAATTAAAGTCGATAATCCACCGAATCCAACAAATTTTCTTTTTATTTAATGCATTTTTCACAGTTTATATACATTGTTCAAGAGTTTAACTAACGAATTTTGCTGGGATAATGACGTCATTTCGTCAAAAAAATGACGTCATTTCACAGTAAACAATGAAAATTATCGATAATTCTCACTGATAATTTTCACTGTTTGAAACAGTGAAATTATCAGTTTTAATTCACTGCTATTTCTCTATAAACCACCGGAAAGCATTAAATAAAATAACATAATAATAATTCCAGTTGTTTGGGAAAGCCCTGACCCGTGACAAGTACAGACCCTCAACCAGACCATGTGGAACCTATGATGAGGAATTACAAAACCATGATAAAGAGAATCGAGAAATTTTGAGGGTAATGATAATTATAATATTTTAGAAGCTCGCAAATAACTTAACACTTTATTTCATGTTTATATTATTATATTTAGGTCAAACTGTCAAACCTTATTGTAAGGTCGCCTTGGCAAAGTGGATATGGTGTCCGCCTAGCGACCGAGAGGTCACGGGTTCAATTGCCATAGTAGGAGCGTGCTTTAGATCTCCCCATAGACACCAAGTACTGGTTCTAGTCCCAGGAAAAGGACTCTAGAGCGTTTCAAAAAAGCCTAAGGCTTTCAATGCAATCGAGCTAAAATAAATAGGTTTAAACTAAACCTCATTGAATTACAACTGTGATATTAAAATAAAAATCAGAGAAATATTCCAAGTGCATTTTTGTTGCAGTATACATCCGTTCCTTCTTCCACCTGGCAATTGGCAACACCAAGAGAAAAAGTGATCATGTCAAAATGATATCATGTTGTCAACATTTTTGCAGGCTGGAAATTGAAGCGGGCATTTTGCCATAAAAAGCATTTTTTAAATATTTTTGCTTTCATTACACTATATCTTTCCATGTTGTTTTAGAATGAGAAGCTTCGAGATGCTGTCCTTTGCGGAGAATGTAGCAGGCCAAGATGTGTCTTCAGTCCAAACAAGCTTGACCGACAACAGGTAAACGTTTTGTAAAAATACAATCTACAGCGTGTTTCAACATTATAGGATCATAACATGTTGGTTACATAATTTTTAAGAGTCTAAATTAACATTTAAACATCACAGTTATACACAGTTTGGCAGGATTATAAAAAGACACGTATTGATCCAATAAATTGATATGAATGATACATATTTTTACAGATCAGAAAAAAGCTCTTTGGCTTGTTGGTTTGCAACTTAGAGCCCGAATATTTTTTGTTAATGTCTGATCAAACACGGTATGTGTTAATATATCACCAGATTGACATTGCAAAACATTGTTTTTTATTTCATACCATCAAAGGCCCATTCAAGATATAAATAGTTGTAAAACAAAAAATGCATTGGTAAATGATAATCTTAATATGAAGGAAATGCATTCGTTTTTGCTTTGATTTGAATAGGTTTCAAGTCTAATAATGCTGCAAACACAAAGGTTGGGAGGCAATTTATTGGAGTCACTCTGTCGGTCAATCCTTCTGGCAATTTGTTTGCATGCGAATCACCATGAAGTGTAGATTAACATGACACAATTTTCACACATATTGATTCACTTATTCCTTAGTTACATGTATGTGCTCTTGAACTTATCCAAGACATAGCTGCCATCAATTCCATGTCTATGAAGAGGCTTTGGAGAAGTATTACAGTAATAGAAATTTAGTAATATGGGAAATTTTACTAGCCTGAGTCAGAATTTTCGAGCGCAGCCATTTGTGTACATTTTGTTCAAAATAACAGACACAATTTTTTTTTTATTTTATTTAATCCTTCAAATACATGGCAATTTTCTTCGTACTTTCATCTTTCTGAAAGTAAGCTTCTAATGGCAGTTGATTAAAGTTGCTTAAAGTTGCTCAAATTCTTTTTGGAAAAAAAATAGCGAAAATAAAATTAGAAATTGTTTAATATCTGTTTTATGAGTTTTACAAGCACTTTAGGCTGGTAAAATTGGGAATTTCTATAAGCCTGAAAAAAAGACCATAGATTTTTTCTGTTTGGATAGGGCGAATAATGATGACTGTCAATTTTGTGAAAAGCTCCATAACATTTCACTTCCTTGCAGGAGGAATTCTTGCGGAACATTAAGGCATGCCATTCGTATATCTGTGGAGATCAGTTGGAAGATGCACCTGACCTGTATGTTCGGAGATGCGTGACCTGCAGCTCTGAGGTGGAAACAGCTTATTTCTCAGCCAAGTGTCGGCATTACCTACCACCAGTGTGCATCCACTGTGGATCTCCTGACTGTCTGTTAGATGACAACGATGCATATATTGCAGATTTGTATACAAAATATTCCATTGTCAGGCCAATTTGTGTGTCTTGTCGACATTCTGGAAAAGAGGCAAAAACATGGGGCGCCAAGAAGTTTTTAAAAAAACAAAAAGTCAAATGAACTCATTCAAGCCTTCAAAAGTTCTTACTTTGATTTGGTTTGTAAATGAGACCAAAGCAAAAGTATGTGTTTATGATGACCATCATCATCATGTTTATAAATGTTAACATGTTGTGATTGAAAATGAAAAATCATGGATTGGAATAAAGAGCAAATGCTTTAACTTTTAAAAATATTAGTGTTTCGTATTTTCCAGTTTAATTTCTATTTCTACAGATTTTAATTGTTTTGTGTTAAGATTAAAGTTGATACTAGTCATTTGTGATTGCACTTTTCTTGGAAAAGTATGTTTTATTGTAAATTGATGTGTTTTACAAATAGTCACGCTAAATATTGTTCTACTACTATTGTTATAAATATATATTATAGTACTAGTCATTTAATAAATATACTAGAACTGATACTAGTCGTTTTATGCCCCCGGTAGGGTGGCATATAGCAGTTGAACTGTCCGTCTGTCTGTCCGAAAACTTTAACATTGGCCATACTTTTTGCAATATTGACTTGATATTTGGCATGCATGTGTATCTCATGGAGCTGCACATTTTGAGTGGTGAAAGGTCAAGTTCATGTAAAAAAATAAATATATATTTTCAAAGCGGCGCAGTAGGGGGCATTGTGTTTCTGACAAACACATCTCTTGTTTGGCACTCAAATTAGACAAATATATGTCACTGTGCTATGTTAAAATAAAGGGCTCCTACTAATCACATCTATAAATAGTTTTGATTAAAAGGCATGTGTTTTATATTAAAATAAAATAACTATCTGTTTCTTATTGTTCTTTCATTAGGAAGTTATGTTTTTTTTTACTTTACAAAACTTAAACTTCTCATTTCTAATTTTAACATTGCTAAACTAACCAAAGTAATGCATTTGAGTATAATGTATACTACTATAACCTATGATATTTAGAACTAATACAAATTGAAGATATTTCTTACGCTTGATGTTTAGCATATTATTTATTGTCATGCTATTTAACTTTCATTGACAGAAGACTGAGCTTCTTATATAACTTTGCTAGTGAAAAGTACAGTGTACCATGTTAACATTAAGTAGTCACTACCTGTTGTGAATAAGCAGAATAACTATTGGAGAATATTTTGTTTATCATACTTTAACAAACATTGGACTAGAGTTAAAATAAGTTAGTACTACTAAATGACCTTGTGTTTGTATTTTGAAGATATCATGCATTTATTTGGCAACAAATATCAATTTACAGAGACAATATATCTATTTTTTATTTTTCGCTCTTCGCTCGCCTGTGATTTTTTTAAAAATAGAATAAAAATTAATTTATTTTTATTTCGCTCGCTCGCTCCATTTTTTTTTGGCTAAAATCCGTAGAACAAATCATCAATTTGTTGTGGCCTAAAGTCTAACTTAAAGCTCTGGATGGGAGAGAAACTAAATGTTGACCTCAAAAAAAATAATTCTTTTTTTGGAAACCTTCAATTGGGAATGTTTAGGTCCCATTTGGGATAAATTTATATGACCCAATTTTGAAGACATAAAAAACACTTACAGTACAGTCTACACATTTTCTCTAAAAAACGCGCTCCCTCCGCGGGGCATTTGTCTGCTCGATAGTGATTCCGCGGCGGGGAAGGCGAGGTGTACTCGCTAAAATGCTCGGCGTTCCGCCGAGATAGCTAATACCAGCGGCGTTTATTACTTAAGCTTAGTTGGTAAATGCAGAAAATTTCCGTTCATATCAGGACATCGCGGTGCGACACCGCGGTAGCAGTGTGCTACTGTGCATGCCAAAAAATAAAAACATTGTGATTAAAAATTGTTTAAATACTGTGGCTTATAAAAATAAAGAAAATTGTATACAAAATTAATATATGTTTTTATTCACAGGTTCGTCTACAATATAAATGAATATATGACACGTAAAGAGTTTGACAAATGAATATTTAATTCATAATACATATAACACAAGAATAAATGTTCCGTTAAATTTCCAAATGAGAATTATAGTTTGTTATCCAAAACTGGCTTCCGATGTTAACACGACGTTACAAATGCTTCCAATATACAGTCATCATGTATATTTCCCGACAAAAGCGCGCGAAAATTATGCTTCAATTTACAAGTTCAAGGTTTATGCGTGGAAAGCCAGTGTTTTTTTTCAGTTTTGAGGGAAGGGGGTCGGGTCCCCTGAGGGGGGGAAAATTCGCGCGTAAAAGGGGAAAAGGGGGAAATTTCTATGCTTAGCTAGTAACAGTACAAAATCAAGTTTTAACACTATAATTCACCACACAGAGGAAGAAACATAATCCAAACTCTTTTATTCATAAACATGTTATGTTCATGTTCAAAGTTTAACATTTCTGGGCTTTTCAGCGAATTTATCAATTATTCTGGTGACCTCCTCTTTACCAAGTCTCTCCGTGTGCCGACAAAGTCTGATCAGGGACTCCAGTGTAGCTTCCCCAAGCCTGTTTCTCTGTGGCGTGCAAAGCAAGTTGAGCAAACTAAACAGTCTTTCAACACTCTCTTGACCGGACGTTTCTGGTGTTTCACTGCCGGCATTTGAAGAAGACTGACTTTTAAGTTGTACTAGTTTGAAAAGAATATTAATTTATTTTTAAGTTAAAACAGATTTGTCATTTTTTTTACGATAGCTTTTGTTGTTGTGCGACATGATGGAATACGAATGGTTTGCGGTAGATGTCGTAAAGCGAAAGTCGTGATAGTGAACTACGTACGGTTTGCGGTAAAGGCTAAAATAAAGTAAACACGCGGATGCAGTTCAGGAAAATTGTAGTTGATTCATAACAAAAGACGTATTTAAATGAGGTATTGATTAAAATTGAATAACACTTCTGAGAGGGGAAAAATATATACTCTTAAGATGGGGGAATGGGGCCGAATATTTCATTAAAAAAAAACACTGAAAGCGTGCATGTATTGATTTTTTTATACAAACTTTGTAACACTGAATTCTGTTGGTTTCGGTAAAAAGTTTCTTTGGTATTTTTTAACACAATTATATCGCAAATAATTTTATTTTTCCTCCAACTTAATTTCAATTCAAACATGCCATATCTTTATCGTTACGGTATTTTAGTAGAGTAATTATTTAAACAGTTATTGTACTGTATACTGATTAAAGAGAACATCTGGACGGAACTGGATAAGTGTTTAGCGTTATGAAAACACGCAAAGCTTGTCTACTGACCTATTGTGTAGACTGCTGTCTGTGGTGTTTTGACAAAAGGGATTAACATGTGTGAATGTCACTCTGCTGATTTGGTCCATAATTGACCACTCGCCAGCTGTCAATCAAACCCACGAAATAATCAATAAGATTTCGTTTATTATGGCCACATGGTCCGACAAACAAAGACTGTGGGAGTAATGGATAAAGCGTTTTATTAAAACACAACTTAGTAGGCGGAGTGACCTTGTATTTGGCGACTGGTCAATGATAATTACCAGTAATACATTGTTTTGAATGTCATTATTTTATATACATATGTACTTGTAATAAATGTAACTTTATTTGAAAATCAGGAAGTCAAACAAAGTTAAATTGATCGTTATCTTGTTTAACATGGAGTTTCCTCCGCCTTGCCCAACGCCAAGGGCCGCCCCATCGGCTTATCAATTTGCAGATTGTTAACCTCGGCGGCACCAATCATGCAAACTCCGCGTATCGCGAGACATTCTTAATCTCCCTCCGTGGGCGTGTCCACAGAGCAGCGAGGGAAATTGGAGAAAACGCGTGAACTGTACTTAGTACTATCATTACTGTCAATTCCATTGAACTGGAATGCCCCAACTCTACTGAACTAGTGGCCCTTCCAAAGTTCCGTGATTAGTGATGTAGTAAAAACTTCTCACAATATTTTTTAATTTACATTTGGAAAATGCTATTCCATGAAAAGATCTACAACATGCAAATTGCAATATTTATGTTCATTGAATTTGTTTCCAACCAGTTATGTTTGTACATAAAAGTATTACCATTACATTGTTAGGCACCTTCTATCACATAGAATCAATCATTGAAGTTCTCTGTAAATAATACTTGGTCAGGTAATTAGGTAGAATTTCCTTTTGAACAACATATTTGTTCTGCAAACCAAAATACTTAAGCAGGGTAAACAATCCAGCCAAACTTAAACATAAAATGATTTTTGTTATGCCCCTTTGCATCACAAAAAATGAAGGTCATATAAGAAATAAACACTTTTTGTTCATAAACTTCAACAGCTAAACACTTTTTAATGTGATGAACTTAATTCCTATTAAACAGAAAATTAAAGTGGGTGAAAAAAAGGGTAAAATACTAGCTTAGGCTAACGGATTTTATCTCAGCAAATTCTCAGAATAAAACATGTTATTTGGGGATTATGCTCGTCAGATTTTTGGGAGCCATTGCTGATTCGCGATATATTGAACAACGCGATAGAACGGACCGTGATATATTGGAGTTGCAGAGTATGTTGTTTAAGTAAAAACTGAGAATCATTATGTCAGATTGTACTAACAACACTTAAAGGTTAAAGGTGCTGTTAATAGTCTGCTTTGATATACATCTCCAGCCGACTTCACAATCAACCCCCTGATCACTGGGATTTAAGTTGTCCGTTAACATATGGCGCACCAGGCAGCAACGGCACATTGACTTATTTCCCTAACAGGTACACTACGCGACCCGTGATTTTTGCCGCGATTCTCGCATCACAGCAATCGATGCAATGTGACAAATTGCGGTGATTCTGAGCGACAAGAAAATTTGGGCTATGTCTCGGCGACCGTCGCGCGATGTATCTCGCTGTTACGCAATCAGCGCGAATCACCGCAAATCACCGCGAACCGCCGTGGTTCACCTTTTTAAGAGATTTACATTAAGGGTTACACTACATTACATGTACATGTAACATATATGTATACACTTACATTACACATTGCAATAATAAAGCTTTTGTTGTTGTTGTATGCAATGGGCGTATTAGCTTAAATACTCCCGTTCCGACATGAACGTGATGAAGTTATGTCGGAAGCTTTAACGGCTCCAAATTAATATTACAGCGCAGAAGAATGATCATGCAATAATTATTTAACATAACATGTAAACATTATTTAACTAATTGCATTAGCATAATGTTTATTAAAACTTACAATCAATTATATTCCAGGCCCGAATACACTACCACTGTTCAAATTCCATATTGTTGCAATATACATGTAGCATAGCACTGTGTTAATTGAAAGTTGCATAGTGTTTCGTCATTGGTCGCTTATAAATACCTTGTTTCTCTACATGGTATTTGATTTCGACGAAACTAATAATTTGGTAATTTATGAGAAATATGATATAAGTTTTCCATTTAAACTTTGATCTTACCGTGTGTGTTAATTGACGTTATTAATTATGTTAATACTTATTTTTGCATTTCATTAAGAATTATAACGTGTAGATCTAGCCCTTTTGTTACCCAGTGTTTAGCAAAATATTCACGCCTTAAGACACGGGAAATTGTTTAAGTAACACTTTCATTTTAAGGTTAAATGTAATCGGTAGATTACATCTAATTATTTGGACTAAAATATGCTATACTTATTTATTTTCTGTTTCAGGCTCCAATGCGGATAACTCGTGTTACTCGCATTACTTTCCGAGCGTTGTACATACATTCACAATGCTTGATAAGCCGGAAATCGGAAATACATTACTGTTCTATTTTTAAGTACATGTTATTATGCCATCGTGGTAAATAATTTGTTGTTATTACATCATTGCCTATATATTAAAGCCGTTAAACATTGTGTTTATTTTGCTGAAAAAAAACACGAGTATATCAACGTAGCACTTAGCGTTCGCAGAGTTCAATAAATTTATGATGATGTATAATGTACATGCATTTCTCTGGGTTTTCACGCCAAAAACAAAAAACCCTCAACATTTGATTATTTAGTGTGTACTGTCCAGCGGGTGATAGTGTTTGTTCAAGTGTCTAATTGGCACTCTTTGTACGTGTTCAAACTGTGAAAAGATGTGACAATCACAGAAACAACAGGATGGCGCTGCCAATTAAGTGCGATAATGGATCAAAGGGCATTGACAAAAAATAACAGTTTGGATATATTTTTCGGCGTTTACTCAGATGGTCTCTCACAACAAAAAAACTATACAAGTCAAGGTATTATGTTTTACTTCTATCAGTAACGATACGGATACGGCGAGTTTGATTTGAATTGACTTAAAAAGAAATATCAATTGTTGGCGATATAACTGTTTTAAAAATACCAAAGAAACAGTTAACCGAAATCAACAGAATTCAATGTTCTCTGCGCTACGCAGTTTGTATAAAAAATCAATACTTGCACACTCGTATACCTTGACCTTGTACATTGCCGCATAATTTTCGCGCTCTTTTGTCGGGAAATATACATGATGACTATATTGAAAGCATTTGTAAACGTGGCGTTAACATTAAAACATCGGAAGTGTGTTTCGGATTATAAATTTTTATTCTCATTTGGGAATTTAACGGAACATTTATACTTATGGTATATCTGTTTTGAATTGTATATTAATTTGTTACAACGCTTTACGTGTGAAAAAAATGTTTTGATAATATTATGCATTAATAGCACAATTTCCAAACGGAAAACGTTTTTTACATGAAGGCGTATGACGCAATAAAACGTTTTTTTGTAAGATCGTATTGTATCAATCTAAATTTAAATACGCTTGTCCAATGAAAGCTGTGTCCCACATTATGCGCTGTACTCTTTACACTTCTGAAAAATGGCATAGTTATATGGTTGTTTTAATGAAATTCTCAAACATATTTACCGACATAAATGTTCAAGATTATTTTTTTGATGTTGGATTATCGGATAATTGTGAACATTAGAAACGTTATGTACATGTATAAAGTTATCGATACGATTCGGTTTCTATGCATGAATTGGCGAGTCATCGTTGTCACTGCGATCACTGCGAATTGCGGCGAATCGCAGCGAATCACCACAACATTGAGGGGATTTAGCGCGAAGATTATCTTGCTCCCGCGCGACGTCGGAGTAACGAGTCACGTGAAATCGCGGTGATTTTCCACCCAAAAAGCAAAATGTCCGCCTTGACTTCGCAAATTAGGCAAAAATCACGGGTCGCGTAGTGTACCCATTTATACACCTGGGTGGAGAATAGCAAGCATGGGATTAATTTTTTGCTTAGAAAAATCCAGTGGCTGGGCGGGATTCGAACCAGGGACCTTTGACCTTTCAATCCCTAGCCCAGCATCTTACCACTAGACCACTGTCCCCACTGAAAAGATATAATGCGCTTTGAAATCAATCTGGCTACCTTTCTATGAACATTATTTTGCCATAATAGTATCATCATCAAAAAGTAAAAACAAAAACAAAACAGAACACATTTTTACCTCAACCTCGTAGTGTGACCATGCCTTTGAAGGTATGCACCTGGATTGCTCTCACTAACTACAGTGACAATTTTTTGTCAAATCATTTCAAAAGCCTACCAGAAGAGACAGAATTGTTCAATTAAGATGGAACAAAACAGTGATTTTTTTCATCCAATTGGGAACGGGTCCGGTACCCATGCCATTGGGAATTTTTCGCGTCGTGAAATCACCAAATTGGGGAAAAAAACGAGTCGCAAAATCTTCCAATGCGGAAAAAGCAAGTTGAAAATTGTACCAATTGAAGAATGGTATTTTAATGACTTTTTTTTAACTAATGTCAGCTTTAAATGACACAGGAAAGTAAAACTACAGCTTTGTCACAAACGTGACCTATACCCCCACATGCCGCATTGACACAGACTATTTTGCATGCTGTCTTCACAAAACAAGAGAATCTAATTTATGGCAATTTTTAAGAATTATTAAGCCATTATGATTTATAGCCATTTTGACCTTTGACCTCTTGAATTCTTCCACATGACACGCCATTCTATGACTGTGAACAAAATTAATGTACAGTCATTTTAAAATCTCACAATGAATGACATAGTTATGGTCCAGACAAGATCATTTATTGCCATTTTTTACCTTTGAACTCAAAGTGTGACCTTGACCTTAATGATATCGACGTAATTCTTTGGCGCAACACACCGTCCAATGATGGTGAACAAATGTGCCAAATGATTTTAAAATATCACAATAAACGACATAGTTATAGCCTTGACAAGCTCATTTATGGCCATTTTTGACCTTTGAACTCAAATTGTGACCTTGATCTTGGAGATATCGACGTAATTCTTTCGCGCAACACACCGTCCAATAATTGTGAACACATGTGCCAAAAGATTTTCAAATCTCACAATGATCGACATGGTTATGGCCCAGACAAGTTCATTTATGGCCATTTTTGACCTTCAAACTCAAAGTGTGACCTTGACCTTGGAGATATCGACGTAATTGTTTAGCGCGAAACACCGTCCAATAATGGTGAACAAATGTGCCAAATGATTATTAATTCTCACAATGAACAGCATAGTTATGGCCCGGACAAGCTGATTTATGGCCATTTTTGACCTTTGAACTTTAAGTGTGACCTTGACCATGAAGATATCGACGTAATTCTTTCACGCAACACACCGTCCAATGATGGTGAACAAATGTGCCGATTGATTTTAAAATCTTACAATGAATGACTTAGTTATGGCCCGGACAAGCTAATTTATGATCTTTGAACTCAAAGTGTGACCTTGACCTTGGAGACGTAATTCTTTCGCGGGACACACTGTCTAATGATGGTGAACAAATTTTACAAATGATTTTAAAATCTCACCATAAATGACAAAGTTATGGCCCGGACAAGCATTTGACCTTTAAACTCCAAGTGTGACCTTGACATTGGAGATATCAACATACTTTTTTCACACGACACACCGTCCCATGATGGTGAACAAATGTACCAAGTCATTTTAAAATCTAACGATAAATGACATAGTTATGGTCTGGACAAACTTTCGGTTTTAAACACACTATGTGACCCCGTGACCTAGTTTTTGACCTGGCATGACCCATATTCAAACTTGACCTAGACATCATCTAGATACAACTTGTGACTAAGTTAGGTGAAGATCGGATGAAATTTCGGGACATTTCCCAAATCAAGAACAAGATGTGTTTGTGAAACACAATGTCCCCCTATATGACGTTTGACCTTGACGGATGACCTTGACCTTGACCCTTCACCACTCAAAATGTGCAGCTCCATGAGATACACATACATTTCAAATATAAAATTGCTAGCTTCAATATTGCAGAAGTGACATTACATGAGCAATTTTGACCCATTTATTTGACCTTGAAGGATGACCTTGACCTTTCACCACTCAAAATGTGCAGCTCCATGAGATACACATGCATGCCAAATATCAAGTTGCTATCTTCAATATTGCAAAAGTATTCATAAAATAAGCGATTTGGGCCACATATATTTGACCTCTGACCTTTCAGGATGACCTTGACCTTGACCTTTCACCACTCAAAATGTGCAGCTCCATGAGATACACATGCATGCCAAATATCAAGTTGCTATCTTCAATATTGCAAAAGTACTCATATAATGAGCGATTTTGTCCACATAATTTCGACCTCTGACCTTGAAGGATGACCTTGACCTTGACCTTTCACCACTCAAAATGTGCAGCTCCATGAGATACACATGCATGCCAAATATCAAGTTGCTATCTTGAATATTGAAATACTGCAAAAGTGTACATTAAATGAGCGATTTTGACCCATATATTTGACCTTTGACCTTAAAGGATGACCTTGGCCTTGACCTTTCACCACTCAAAATGTGCAACTTCATGAGATACATATGCATGCCAAATATCAAGTTGCTATCTTCAATATTGCAAAAGTTATTGCAAATGTTAAAGTTGGCGCAATCCAACCAACAGACCAACCAACCAACAGACCAACAGACAGGGCAAAAACAATATGTCCCCCACTACTATAGTGGGGGACATAAAAAAAAGCCCTGCTTGTTATAACTAACCGTAACACATTCTCAGTATTAAATTTAATTAATTTAGTATCAAATAGAAAAAATAAGTCATCGTCAACCTGCATTTGACTATTGTCATCTTCGACAATTTGTTGCAGTGTACTGAGGGGAATGGGTGGACGAAACAGACCCCAAACTTTTTACAAAGCCAAAATTGCTTAACAATTGGCTTTTGACTTCAATAGGCTTTAATTTCTTTCTGTAATACTTTTTATTGTGACTCATGGTGAATATTGACGGAAGCATATGAACATTCAGACTGGTTTATATTTCGCAATCACATACACGTATTTAATGTACGAATGTAATGTTAAATGTTTAAACAAGTCAATGATTGAGAAGTCAAATCGACCGCAAGTTAAAACGATCTAGAAATATGTCAAGTTGGCTTTTTCGGGGACTGTTCACTCAATTTTGTTTGGGATTTTTTATTTTTTTCGGAAAATGGGACGGGTCCGGTTCATTTTGGGAACTGGTCCGTAAGTCATTGGGAACGGGTCCGTTTACCGGAAGGAAAAAAATCACTGCAAAAAGAGCCATACAAACATTGAATGACAGGTGGAAGGAATGATTGCTGGTTGGTTTAAATCTAGTTTACAACCAGTTTCACTGGGTAAGGATTGCTAACGTTATTCAGGTATTAATTAGTTCCAGCCTCTATTAATACCACTTAATAAGACACAATTATCATAATTAGAACATCTTAGTACAGTACATTTCCCTGCAACTGCTTCCCTGTTGTCCTAAAATAACAAATGCAAGTGTTTCGCATCAAGAGAAGACAACATGAAAGTACACAACTGAAAACAGGGCTTAATGCCTGTGTGTCAAGTGATGCTAGGGGAAGACTCTTTCCGCTTTTATGATATTTTTCGTTTCAAGGATGTCCTGTCTCAGCGAAAATCCAGTTACTGCGGGAAAGTTGTTCCTTATTAGCCTGTGCGGACTGGACAGGCTAATCTGGGATGTCACTTTCAGCACATGCATTAAACTCCCTTTTCCCAAAGCAAGACTCAAATCAAAGAGTTCCACATCAAGAGAAGACAACAGGTAAGTACAAAAATGTTACCTCTTTTATCAGCTTGGCCTCTTCGCTTGCAGCTTTCAGCTTCTCTTCCAGAACTTTCCAATCCACATCAGGCAAGGCTGTCTCAATATTGTACACATCAAATGCATCTTCATTATTATCATCACACACTGTTAAGCAAGCATTTTCCCCGTGAGTATTTAGCAAAGTAAGGCTTGGATTACTCCCCTTTGAATTATCACAAATATTGGTATTAACATAATAGTCTGCCTTTTTATCAACTTTACCATTAAATAATTTAAACTCTTCATGTTCACTTGTTTTAAGATGAGAATTATTAGCTCCAGCAATCTGCTGAGGTGACATGTCTGACATCATTTGCATGGAAAGGCTTTTGCCTTTAGTATCACATGAGTCATCTGGATTGAAGTGAAGATGCAAGTTGAAGGGCAAAACATTTGAGTTGGTTTTCTTTAATTCAGCAAATTCCTGTGCCTGTGACAGGAAATATCTTTTCCTTTTTTGTGATGGGGACAATTCAGGAGTTACATCAGAGGTGAACTGTTCCTTTCTCCGTGAATCCTTAATTAGAGTATTGCCATTTTCAACAGCATCCTGCTCAATTCCCTGAAAGTTTTCATTAAAGAAAGTTTCAACATCAGTTTTCAGTTCAGCAGTTTCATTTGCTTCATCATGATTTGATACCTCAAGTTTGGGACCTTTTTCTGTGTAGACTGTTCTGTTCTTGTAATTGGTGTTTTCAGTGCAATTGGAGTTGTTCCTATTTTGCTTTTGTAGTCTGGCCCTGTATGCTTTCCATGCTCTTTGGATCCTGAAAATAGAAGTCTTATAGTACAGTCCCTTTACATAATTACATCTTCTGTTAAAGTTAACTAGTCTGATAAAAAGGTCACACATAAAAGATCCTTTAGAAAGATACATGTACATCATCTTCTTGTAAAACCTAGGTCTGAAAACTAAGTCATATTAGTTTATTACAACATCTTATGATGAAGCAAATACTTCAGAAGTAGAAGCATAATATACAAGTTCCTTTAGATTTTCACATCTTACAAAGTTCTAATCTGAAATGTATACATGTAAAACTACATAAGTATACTTAGCAAATTCCATGTCACTTGCTGAACATTAAAAATACAACGAACTATGAAACTCAAGAAACTTTCATCAGGAGAGAAGTTCTTGTCATGATCCCCTACTTTTAAAACAGACCACCTACAGTAAACATAAAATGATCAACGCTTTGATTTGTTCTTGGATTTGACCTAATGACCTCATTTTTTTAACACAGGACCCAAATTTGAACCCAGCCAAAGTATTGTCAGACATTCTGACCAAGGTTCATCAATATTCATATATGTGGCTTCATCCCTGGGAATATAGTTTTTTCTAAGATGTGACCTAAAGATCTAGTTTTTTAATCCACTTGACTCGAATAAGAACATGACCTTGCCCAGCAAACACCCGACGTTGAATAAAAGTCGAATATAAGTTGAATTTTGGTCGCGACGTCGGCAACCAAAATACAACGTTGATTCAACGTTAGAATGGCGCTTTTAAACAAAGTCGAGAAAAGACGTCTATATGACGTTGTTCTTTGGTCATAAAATTACTATATTGAAGAAATGTCAACCCAACTGGCACGTAACATTCAAATAACATTACGCTTTAGTTCTATTTTGGTTATGATCACACAGAACGTTCCCAGAACGTTTTCAGAACGTTGTAACAAAAATCAAAATATCAGTATTCGTAACTTGTGTTGTGAACGTTTTTGGGAAACCAAATTTTAACGTTACATTCCTAACGTTCGCAGAACGTTAGAAGAACATTATAAGAATGTTTAAAAATAACACAATATATGAACATTAAATATGTTTTCATAAAGAATTTGATGTATTTGGGTTTTTGTTGTTGTTTTTTTCAAAATACGCCTATAAGTAGATTTGCATTTTGACATGTTTGTGTATCTTCAAATGTTTGCAAGCACAATTCTCTTGTTATCTAAAAATAAACCAGCAGATCTCCCGCGTGCGCGACATTCGATTCCTTTGTTCACTGACCTACTGGCTAATTGGATTTGCAAACTGTGCTGTTATTGAATGTAAACGTTTTTGTTCAATAATAAGAGAAGTTGGAACCTACAATCCATGATAAACATGAGTTTGCGAGGTAGGTTTTTATTGTTATTTCAGTTTGTAATATTAAAATTTATATCATTATGCACTTGCTTTAAATTCAAATTCAGAATTATGGGGAAACTCGTACCATGGAGACTTCGTACCACTTTCGAATATACTACGTTCACTTAAGACATTTTTGGTAGCAATTTGTTGGTGAAAACATTCTTGAAAACAAATGTTACTGTAAACGTATAGAAATTCGTCTGTATGAAATTTCGTGGTTTAATAAAAAACAACTTATTCGTTGACACGTAATTTCGTGGATTTCACATTTTTGGGGAAGACTGACCGTCATAATAATTAAACTTTTATTAAACAACAAGAGTAATAACAAAGCACAATCTGCTGATCTGTGCTGACAGCAAGACTTGAGGTTAATGTGCACTGAAGCATGAAAGTGTTGCAGATTATTGTTGAAAAGAGCAATAAGAGAGACAAAGCGGCGCACTTGTGGGTCCCCGCTCGCTAATTGCCTTCAATGATGTTTTGACAATATTTGCAATTCTCAGCGCAATCGATCCCCTAGTAGTAAAAATTGAGTAATAAGGTCCCCAAAATACACGTGTGAAAACCGTTATGTCTCTTTTAACTTTAATTTGCACCAATTGACATATGTGATAAATCTGCAAACTGTTAATTTGACGACGTCACGTAAAAGAGAACAATCGTTGATGTACGGTTTAAATACTGTGCCTGATTTTAAAAGTATTATTACCCAAACACTTATCAAGAAAACAACATATAGTATTAACTAGCATAGCTCAATCAAATCTCTTTCAGAATGGTTGGAAACGGGAACAGTTCAGACACGTCCTACTACTATAGCACGATTGCCCGACATGACATTCGGAAATGACCGATTTTGAATTACAAATGTATAAATAATCGTTGGTACTTGAATTCGTGGTTCAGCGGACCAATGAAATCCACGAAAATTCGTACCACACAAAATTTAATGGTTTTACAGTATTATGCGAAAAATAAATATGTAAACTTAAACACCTTTATTTTGAACACCGATAATCCGAATTCGCAGTTAATTGAAAAAGAAATAAAATGCAAAATTTTATCTTAACCTCAATTATTAATTTTATTGAATTCTAAAATTGAAATACATAAATATGTAAATGTAGTTTATAACAAGAGCACCGCCTTGCGGGTGCAGACGATCATCTATTTTATTTTTAAAGGCGAAGGGACTCTCAATTTCAATCACAAAGGAGGGAGGGGTGGAGTAAAGAGGGGTGTATAGTGTGGGGGTATGGAAATTTATTACATCATATCTTCCAAAAATGCGGAAAAAAAATGTGAAAAAAAAAATTCGGGGGAATAATTTTTTGTGTTTTGTAACCGTTTCAAACAAAAAAATTGGGGGGTGGGGTGGGGGGGGGGGGGGTATAGTGTGAGGGTGTAGTGGTCATTTGTAAGATGATCTTAAAAGAAAAAAATTCGGGGGGGATTCGGGGGGGGGGGGGGGGGGGGAGGGCACGGGGGATGGTTTTGGTGGAGTCTATTGTGGTATGTCAGGTAAGAGTACTTTTGTCAAAGTATCAATCAAATCTAATCATAAATAAAGAAGTTATGGCAATTTTAGCAAAATTTAATAATTTGACCTTGAGAGTCAAGGTCATTCAATGGTCAAGGTAAAATTCAACTTGCCAGGTACAGTACCCGCATGATAGCATGAAGTATTTGAAGTTTGAAAGCAATAGCCTTGATACTTTAGAAGTAAAGTGGATCGAAACACACAATTTAACCATATATTCACAGTTACTAAGTCAAAAAAGGGCCATAATTCCGTAAAAATGAATACCAGAGTTATGCAACTTGTCCTTTTACTGTCCCCTTATGATAGTTTGCGAGTGTTCCAAGTATGAAAGCAATATCTATGATACTTTAGGGGTAAAGTGGACCAAAACACAAAACTTAACCAAATTTTCAATTTTCTAAGTATAAAAAGGGCACATAATTCTGTCAAAATGCCAGTCAGAGTTACATAACTTTGCCTGCACAGTCCCCTTATGATAGTTAGTAAGTGTTGCAAGTATGAAAGCAATAGCTTTGATACTTAAGGAATAAAATGGACCTAAACACAAAACTTAACCAAAATTTTCAATTTTCTAAGTATAAAAAGGGCACATAATTCTATTAAAATGCACGCCAGAGTTATCTAACTTTGCCTGCCCAGTCCCCTCATGATAGTTAGTAAGTGTACCAAGTTTAAATGCAATAGCATTGATACTTTATGAGAAAAGTGGACCTAAACGCAAAACTTAACCGGATGCCAACGCCGACGCCAACGCCGACGCCGACGCCAACGCCAACGCCGACACCGACGCCAAGGTGATGACAATAGCTCATTTTTTTTCTCAATAAATAGATGAGCTAAAAAGTGTTTGTTGGTCATGACATGATAATATTGATCTTGTAGGTTAATTTCAAATTTATAAAGTTATGAATTGATACAGTCATAAAATACATTATTAAAAAAGATGTAATGCTTGATAATTTTTCCATGTATGATAGAAAATTTGGTTTCATATATGTGTATGTTCAAGATGACGCATATATGTGTGTTTTCTCGGTGTTATTCACGCGGGTACATGTATGTCTTGTCATTTTTTTCTCCGTTTTATTAAAAAAAAGAACAGGACAACTGGGAAGACACCCGAACAGATCCGGATTCAAGACAAAAAAGAACAACAATCTGATAATATGTATTTGTATAAATTACATTCATGCAATAAACTTGTGTATAATAAAGATGTGTTGGTTTTCAACCTAAATATGAAAATTAGATTTAGGTTCGTTTTAGGTTAAATGATAACGTTTTTCCGCAACGTTTCGGGAACGTTAAGCGAACCATACATTTTAACGTTGCAAAGTGGTTGAATTTTGAGTGCAAAGTGGTTGAATTTTGAGTGCAAAGTGGTTGAAGAATGGTTGGATTTTGGTTGAAAAATGGTTGAATTTTGGTTGTAACATGACGTTGAATCAACGTCATAAAATTACGTCTAAAAAACTTTCATTTACAACCAAAATTCAACGGTCATTCAACGTCATGGTACAACGTCTTTTCAATGTCTATTCAACGTCATATGTTTGCTGGGTGGTATTTTAAATATAAAATATTGTATCCAAGTTTCATTTTGGTAACAGTCAAAACTTTTGCCTCTAGGCAACAAGCTAATGTAGATAACACTGTCACAGGATGCACACTGCATGATTAACACTGTTACAGGATGCACACTGCATGATTAACACTGTCACAGGATGCACACTGCATGATTAACACTGTCACTGGATGCACACTGCATGATTAACACTGTTACAGGATGCACACTGCATGATTAACACTGTTACAGGATGCACACTGCATGATTAACACTGTCACAGGATGCACACTGCATGATTAACACTGTTACAGGATGCACACTGCATGATTAACACTGTTACAGGATGCACACTGCATGATTAACACTGTCACAGGATGCACACTGCATGATTAACACTGTCACAGGATGCACACTGCATGATTAACACTGTTACATGATGCACACTGCATGATTAACACTGTCACAGGATGCACACTGCATGATTAACACTGTCACAGGATGCACACTGCATGATTAACACTGTTACAGGATGCACACTGCATGATTAAAACTGTCACAGGATGCACACTGCATGATTAACACTGTTACAGGATGCACACTGCATGATTAACACTGTTACAGGATGCACACTGCATGATTAACACTGTCACAGGATGCACACTGCATGATTAACACTGTCACAGGATGCACACTGCATGATTAACACTGTCACAGGATGCACACTGCATGATTAACACTGTTACAGGATGCACACTGCATGATTAACACTGTCACAGGATGCACACTGCATGATTAACACTGTTACAGGATGCACACTGCATGATTAACACTGTTACAGGATGCACACTGCATGATTAACACTGTTACAGGATGCACACTGCATGATTAACACTGTCACAGGATGCACACTGCATGATTAACACTGTCACAGGATGCACACTGCATGATTAACACTGTTACAGGATGCACACTGCATGATTAACACTGTCACAGGATGCACACTGCATGATTAACACTGTTACAGGATGCACACTGCATGATTAACACTGTCACAGGATGCACACTGCATGATTAACACTGTTACAGGATGCACACTGCATGATTAACACTGTTACAGGATGCACACTGCATGATTAACACTGTTACAGGATGCACACTGCATGATTAACACTGTTACAGGATGCACACTGCATGATTAACACTGTTACAGGATGCACACTGCATGATTAACACTGTTACAGGATGCACACTGCATGATTAACACTGTTACAGGATGCACACTGCATGATTAACACTGTCACAGGATGCACACTGCATGATTAACACTGTTACAGGATGCACACTGCATGATTAACACTGTTACAGGATGCACACTGCATGATTAACACTGTTACAGGATGCACACTGCATGATTAACACTGTTACAGGATGCACACTGCATGATTAACACTGTTACAGGATGCACACTGCATGATTAATACTGTTACAGGATGCACACTGCATGATTAACACTGTTACAGGATGCACACTGCATGATTAACACTGTTACAGGATGCACACTGCATGATTAACACTGTTACAGGATGCACACTGCATGATTAACACTGTTACAGGATGCACACTGCATGATTAACACTGTTACAGGATGCACACTGCATGATTAACACTGTTACAGGATGCACACTGCATGATTAACACTGTCACAGGATGCACACTGCATGATGCTGAATATAGTATGACTACAATAGTTCACCTACACAGGATGCACACTGCATGATGCTGAATATAGAATGACTACAATAGTTTACCTACACAAGATGCACACTGCATGATGCTGAATATAGAATGACTACGATAGTTCACCTACACACTTTGTGTGTGTAATCGGAAGTTTATGATGTCCTTCCGTGCCTGAGACTGCGTTATGTGAGGACTGGAAGTGTGTTCCAACTATTTGACACACGGGACAAAGATTGAATTATAGATGAAATTTCCAGCCATTTGTTTTTTACTGAAAGATATTTTAAATTTGTATGTGGTCTTGTGTTGTGTGTGTGTGGGAATCAGAGTACATGGAGGAAACCACACCTTTCCGGTATTGTGTAACCAAGGAAACTCACATGCTTTCAGAAACAGGGATTGAACCAGTCACCTAGGTGAGAATACTTTTTGCCTAAACAGGATTTATGCTAAAACTAAACTTCCTTTCAACAAAAAAAATATGAAAGTGTAGTCCTTGATTAGCCAGTGCAGACCACATTAAACCCAGAGCAAGGCTCTCCTTGATTAGCCAGTGCAGACCACATTAAACCCAGAGCAAGGCTCTCCTTGATTAGCCAGTGCAGACCACATTAAACCCAGAGCAAGGCTCTCCTTGATTAGCCAGTGCAGACCACATTAAACCCAGAGCAAGGCTCTCCTTGATTAGCCAGTGCAGACCACATTAAACCCAGAGCAAGGCTCATATTTAACCCTTTGTGTTAACGAATTTCTTAAACATATATCGTCATTAATGTTCAAGATTATTATTTTTTAAGTGATGTTGCAATTTTATTGGATTATTGGATAAATGTTTACATAAGAAAAGCGGTATGTATACTGTTATCGCTACGATTCGGTTTATATGCATGTATTTGCGTCAACACAGCATGGCAATATACATGACCTATATTATAGGCTATTCTATACCTGTTTTTTTATAGCGCCCTGCAGTAAATGAGCTCAAAACTTATAACGCGGATCTGTTATAACGCTGTTTTGCAGCTTGGACCCCATAGACCGCGCTATATTGGAGTTACAGTGTATTCTGATAATATTCTTTGAAAAAAATGGTAGAAAATGCTTATTTTAGAAATTCAGCAGAAGACATTTTAGCAGACGACAAATTTCCCAGCATGCAAAGGGTTAAAACTTGTTAACAATAAAATATACACAAGTAGCAGACAATAAATATCAAAATCAAAGTACTGACAGTCCTGGTGTGACGATTCTTTTGAGAGGATGGATATAAAAGCATCAAGTTAAGTTTATCTACATCACCACAATCACCACAATTGTGTATGTTGGTACGAAAAAAAAATTTGGTACAACAATTTTGCGAAAAAAATTTCAGTATGAAAACAAATTTGGGTACGAAAAAATATTTGGGAACAAAAAAATTGTGACCGAAAAAAAACTGGGTACGAACAAAAAATTGGGGATGAAAAAAAAATTGGGTACGAAAAAAAAATTGGGTACGAAAAATTTTAGGTACTGAAAAAAAATTGGGGGAACGGGAAAGTAGTACCTGTGGGGAACTTGACCCACACTAGCACATTTTCGGCCCTTTCTGTCAAACATCAGATAAGTTCCTCGAAGGCAATAGTATGAATACACATTTCGGAAGCGGTAAATGCGGTCCTACCTACGCACGTCAAAATGTAAGCGAAATATGTACACAAGTCTGTCAGGAATGATTTAATTAACAAAGAAAATCGTGTATTGTTGTAAGTTTTTTTTTTTAATGTGCAGAAAATATATTAAACAAGAGCTGTGTTTGTGAAACACAATGCCCCCTGCTTTGTTTGCATCTTTGAAAAGCTTATTTAAAACGCAGTTTATTGATATAGAACATATAATCCCGCCCAAAGTACACACGACCGGTCGGGCATGTTCCTGGGACATTGAAAACTAGCATACTTTGTTATCTAAAAGGCTGCCAAACCTGATATACAATGATTATGTGAATTTTCTCTCACATGATGTTCATCAGTCATATTATATAAAAACTTACAGCAATAGTAAACAACTGGACAATAATTAATGAACGCATCTTTCATTTGTCTTTGACACTTTGATTTTGACATGGCCTAGATTTAAATATGTGACTGGACTTTACCAGCACTCTTGTAACAGAGCTAAAGTTTAAATGTACCATTGAAGATCACCTAAATCCAGATTTGCTATTATAGACGTGTGGAAAGTTTTAAGGGTGTGACAAGTAAGCAAAAATTGGTCATTACCCAGAGGCTACAACTGATCTATGACTGTATTAAAACAAGAAAAATCAGTGCCTGATTTAGATTTCCTTAGATAGTTCAATAAAAACAAATTTCATAAGCCTAGTAACAGTTTAACGGTAATGCTACCAATGTGTCACACCAGGGCCTTGAATTTGAAATCTAGTACATGCATGGTCATTTCTTCATGAAATCAGGAAACACAATTGTATTTTAAGTCCTTAATTGACCTGGCTATAGTTCTCAGATTATTGTAAGCTCAATCAGTATATTTATATCATTATTTATGCTTTGTGTATTGTAAACATATACACAATCATGCAGTTACATGATATCAATAAATAATATCAAAGCTACCCATACTATAAAGGTCATTGACAAAGCCTATGGTCAAAATGTGAACACATTGAGTGTAATCGCCCTCTCGTGCCAGCAAAAACAACACATTGACATGTTGTCATTTTTGACAGTTCTACTTTCACTTTCATTTTGTGGTATCAAACTATTAACAATTATTTTATGCCCCCGGTAGGGTGGCCTATATCAGTTGAACTGTCAGTCAGTCAGTCAGTGTGTCAGTCTGTCCGTCCGTCCGAAAACTTTAATGGCCATAACTTTTTTAATATTGAACATAGCAACTTGATATTTGGCATACATGTGCATCTCATGGAGCTGCACATTTTTAGTTGTGATAGGTGAAGGTGAAGGTCATCCTTCAAGGTCAAATGTCAAATATAAAGCGTCTGTCTGTCTGTCCAAAAACTTTAACATTGGCCATAACTTTTTGAATATTGGCGTGCATGCGCATCTCATAGAGCTGCACATATTGATTGGTGAAAGGTCAAGGTCATCCTTCAAGGTCAAGGTCAAAGGCCAAATTTTGCAATATTGAAGATAGCAACTCCATATTCGGCATGCATGTGTATGTCATGGAGCTGCACATTTTGAGTGGTGAAAGGTCAAGGTCATCCTTCAAGGTCAAAGGTAAAATATATGGCTTTTTTGCATCTTTGAAAAGCTTCTTTAAAACGCAGTTTATTGATATAGAACATATAATCCCGCCCAAAGTACACACGACCGGTCGGGCATGTTCCTGGGACATTGAAAACTAGCATACTTTGTTATCTAAAAGGCTGCCAAACCTGATATACAATGATTATGTGAATTTTCTCTCACATGATGTTCATCAGTCATATTATATAAAAACTTACAGCAATAGTAAACAACTGGACAATAATTAATGAATGCATCTTTCATTTGTCTTTGACACTTTGATTTTGACATGGCCTAGATTTAAATATGTGACTGGACTTTACCAGCACTCTTGTAACAGAGCTAAAGTTTAAATGTACCATTGAAGATCACCTAAATCCAGATTTGCTATTATAGACGTGTGGAAAGTTTTAAGGGTGTGACAAGTAAGCAAAAATTGGTCATTACCCAGAAGCTACAACTGATCTATGACTGTATTAAAACAAGAAAAATCAGTGCCTGATTTAGATTTCCTTAGATAGTTCAATAAAAACTAATTTCATAAGCCTAGTAACAGTTTAACGGTAATGCTACCAATGTGTAACACCAGGGCCTTGAATTTGAAATCTAGTACATGCATGGTCATTTCTTCATGAAATCAGGAAACACAATTGTATTTTTAGTCCTTAATTGACCTGGCTATAGTTCTCAGATTATTATAAGCGCAATCAGTATATTTATATCATTATTTTTTAGTGAATAAATAATTCATATATCCTAAATGACAGCTTCTACTTAATAGCTAAACAAGCCAATTTATGCAGTAAGAAAGTTTTGAATCGAGACTCTCATGGTGGCGGCCATTGTTGAATGTTGAAACACGAACGACAACTCTGCTGGGAGAATGTTATCAATGACGAGCAATCTCCTACACAGTGGCGAATGCAAAAGGGAAGTAACTGAAAAATCGAGTTATCTCAATCGGACTGGCTCGGTCTTTTACATAGGTCGCCATTGTGAAAACAAAAATCATGGTTATGATACCTTGGACGATGCTGTTCGCATCGTCAACTATCGTTTTCAGAAAATGAACATGCTTTTAGACACCATATTTTTTTGGACACCCTCTTTTTTTTTGGACACTCAGGTTTTTCTTATAAGTAACAACAATTTTAGACAACCTACATTTATCAGAATTCCAACTAATTCCATAATCCTGTGACACATCAAATGTGATTTTACAACCAATTCTTCCTAATAAGACTTACCATGTGACAGATCACATGAGGTTTTGTAACCCAGTCAGAAAATCCCAGCTCATATAGCAAGGCAGAATAAATTCTCCTTATAATTATCTTACCCTACAGTTTTACAAACAGATGATGGTTTTTGGTAAATGGAAGGTCACTTTGTCATAGACTGATTCTGGAATAGCACAGTTTAGAAAAACCCACTAATCACCCCGGTACAAACAACGCTGGTCCATTAAATCAACCAGTGATAGCTTTTTTAAATAATGTGTGATTTTGAAAGGATTATAAATGGGTTATGTTTATTTGTACCAGCAGATTAGTGGGGTTTTCCAAAAAGCTGCTTTTTCCGGGATACATATATTGAAAAACCTGCTCAAGATTATGTAAAGAAAGCATGTTAATTGTCGAAAAAACTACTCCTAGTCACTGTGATGGTTTACATTAATATGCATTAGATTTCCAAATTATTGTTTATTGGCAAAAAATGTATGACTATGTTAACATGTGTTTCCAGATAAGTGCTTGAATATCTTTCTAATTAATTCTTTCCCACCCAGAAGCAAAGTAAAAATTGCTATGTGCAAACAGCATAATGCAGAACAGCCTGCGAGTAACTTGCAGTCTGTTCAGGTTTATGCTGTTTACTGCTCATCAGTATCTAAGGTTTGATAAAAAAGCCTTTAAACTCGAATGTAGTAAGAAAGGTATTTCATTTAAATATAATTTTCTAAGGGACTAAAAAACATCAAAATACGTATTCAAGAGGTAAAGAGTTAATGCCATTACATTTCAGAAAACTGCTTATGTGTATTCAGAGATTATAAGCACAATAATATACATCTTGCTTTGGGAAAAATGGCTTTGTGCACCTGCCTAAAGTCTTATCCCAAAGAAGCCTGTGCAGTCTACACAGGCTGATCTGGGATGACACTTTTCCCCTCAACGGGATTTACAATAAGAAGAGGTTGGCTTTACACTAAAAAATACCATACAAGCAGAAAGTTAATGTGAAAATACTTAGCTCAAGCCAGGGATTGAACCCACGACCTCCAGAGTGGTAGTCAGACACTTTAACCACGTCGCTAAAGAGCTAGCCCAACAGCCTTAGTGACCTTATTTCACTACACTCCTCCCCCTTTTAATGTTTCAAAGCCCAGACACGCCCGCTACAGCATGTCTTGCATCCGCATGGCCCTCCCAGAAACCATTATACAGCTCAGATCCTTTTCCCCATTCACAGTTCTTTTTTGCCTCTTCGCCATTAATGTGAAAATACTGAGCTCAGGCCGGGGATTGAACCCACGACCTCCAGAGTGGTAGCCAGACACTTTAACCACGTCGCTAAAGAGCTAGCCCAACAGCCTTAGTGACCTTATTTCACTACACTCCTCCCCCTTTTAATGTTTCAAAGCCCAGACACGCCCGCTACAGCATGTCTTGCATCCGCATGGCCCTCCCAGAAACCATTATACAGCTCAGATCCTTTTCCCCATTCACAGTTCTTTTTTGCCTCTTCGCCATTAATGTGAAAATACTGAGCTCAGGCCGGGGATTGAACCCACGACCTCCAGAGTGGTAGTCAGACACTTTAACCACGTCGCTAAAGAGCTAGCCCAACAGCAAGGCTGTTGGATGTGACCTTATTTCACTACAAAGTGTTTATCAAGAAAAGTGCTTGAATATTTTTCTAATTAATAGATATATATATACATTTACACATTTAAGAATAGCATACATAATTGTATCCAGAAGCAAAAACATTATTATTTATATAAATGGATTACCTGTTAAATTATGTATCCAGTTTCACAGCTGGACAGACTGTTTACACTTCTATTAAACCCAAAACTAATTGTCCAGACTGGGCTATAAACACAACACCACCACAATAGCTGATTCTCTCTCTCTGTAGAACTGTTTATCCTTCAGAAATTATTTACCAAAGCAAATATTAGACACAAGCAGATACCCATTATATGTTGATGATGTACAACATGTAAACTGATGTAACATAAATGTCTGCAACAAACATCTCTACCAGACTGGAGTACTTTCCAATAGTATGTGCACACCTGAGATAATTTGCATTATTATGCTTGTCTTATCGTAATGTCTATATGAACTACTTATCCATATTACCTAACATCTCGTTATAACAAGTGTTACACACATTTTCCAGCACGTTATTTATGATTCTCTTGAAATATTATGAAATTGATCAGAAATATTGCCAAAGAAAATGTTTCCAGTGATGGAAAAATATCATATCTGTAGTAAATAACTTTGCAGGGATTCAATTTCGATGTGTGAATCCACAACTATCTTACAAGTAAAATTGCAGACTCATTATAGGATATAGCTTAACAATCTACACTTACATTAAAACCTTGCATATTTATTTCATTACCTACATAATGACCTCAAAATCATTGAGCTTCTTAGCCATTGATACCTTCAAGTTGACCTTTGTGACCTACATAATGACCTTTAAGATAATAAGCTGCTTAGCAATTCAGACTTCCAAGTTGACCTTTGTAACCTACATTATGACCTCAAAGATATTGAGCTGCTTAGCCATTGGCACATACAATTCGACCTTAGTGATCTACATAATGACCTTTAAGATATTGAGCTGCTTACCAAATAAGACTTACAAGTTGACCTTTGTAACCTACATAATGACCTTTAAGATATTGAGCTGCTTACCAAATAAGACTTACAAGTTGACCTTTGTAACCAAGATAATGAACATGATATTGAGCATCTCAGAAATTGAGACTTACATGTTCACCTTTTAAACTTATTTAATAATCTTGAAGTTATTCAGCTGCTAAGCCATTGAAATTTACAAGTTGACCTTTATGACCTGCATGATGACCTCAAAGATATGGATCTGTTTAGCCATTGAATCTTACACAGTGACCTTGAAGACTTAGAGCGTTTTTTTTCACCATTTGGGAAAAATCACATTATTAAGACTAAAATAGGGAAATCTGTGTATTCCATTTCTTGCTTGACTTTAAATTGAATACTTAAACATTGATGATAACCCATGGAGCTGCATAGGGAAATTAACTAAATATTGCTTTTTTTCAGAAAACTTCAATTATGAACTTAAAGCAGTCATTTGGGAAAACTATACACGTTTTGACCTTTGGGAATAGGGCGAAATCAAGTTGACCAAAAAAAACACTGACTTACTTAATGACCTTGAAGATATACAGTCGCTTGGCGTTTCTTCTCACTGTCCGTCCGTCTTCTAACAGCACTTCCAGCTCATGACTGGAAAAACAACAAAACCTTGTGTTATTAATCACCCCATTGGTGCAAAAAGGAACCATTTGACATTTAATCTCAATGTCACATGTTACTATTTTGTGCCAAGGGGGCGATTTGTACATGGAAGAAGATTTGTCACAGAAAAAAGCTAATGATAGTTAGGCAGTTTTTTTTCCTAAATTCCATAAAATCTTGTAGGCTTTTAGTGACACTCTTGAGTCTGTCTCCAGGAAAGGACCAGTACTTGGTGTCTTTGGAAAGTTCTTAAGAACGCTCCCCAAACAGGGATTGATCCTTGGACCTACCGATTGCAAGCCAGACAACATATTACCTATAACAACACTGTGACCTACAAATGAGCCTGGCAGGGCATAAACTGTACTTTTTCTAAGAAAAGATTTTAAATAAACCAAAAAAACAATAAAATCGTTAAGTGTTTTCCCAGATTAGCCTGTGAAGTTCGCACTGTTTACAAACTGCACAAACTAATCTGGGACGTTGCTTTACGCATGTGTTAACCCTTTCAGTGTGGGAACCGAATTTTAAAGGCTTTGCAAACAGTTTGGATCCACATGAGACGCCACAGAACGTGGCGTCTCATCAGGATCTAAACTGTTTGCTATTCTGATAGTATTCTTGGAAAAAAAATCGAAGAAAATGCTAATTTTAGAAATTCAGCAGACGACATTTAAGCAGAGGACAAATTTCCCAGCATGCAAAGGGTTAAGCCCCATTTTACCAGAGCATGGCTCATATTGATAAGAGCATGACGCAAAATTGCATACTACTGACTGCAAAAGTTCAGCTTTTATCATGTTGAATTTATCTATAATTCAAGCGATACTACTTTATCAGAATACTCTTACTTAGTTAAGTAATTTTATTTTAAGTACTTATTTACTTATTTTTTCTATTATCATACATGAGAAAAGCCCAATTATCAGTTGATTTTCAATTGAAACAATATTATGTAAAGAAAATAGATACTATTTTTTGTATACATGATCAAAATACAAAGGTCACTTGATTTGACAGCACATACTAACAACAATATACATTTAGTTACCTTGAAATATATAACACAATTGTAGGAAAATGCACAGATTCAAGAAGCCACAGAAATTAACCATAACAAATGTATACAGTAGTATCACAAATTCCAATGCACCAGCTTCTTCTTCATACCAGACTAGTTTGAAGTTTTATTCCCTTAATTGGCCATTTCATGCCAAATTAGATCCTTTGATATAAGGTAGCTTTACTGTGCAATCAATACTGTAAAGCTAATGATGGCTTGTTTTTTCTCACAACATTTCACTTTGATGTGTTCTTGAGAGTAGGTTGATACAACATTAGGTGTGGTAAATCACTGTGATGTGTTCTTGAGAGTAGGTTGATACAACATTAGGTGTGGTAAATCACTTTGATGTGTTCTTGAGAGTAGGTTGATACAACATTAGGTGTTGTAAATCACTGTGATGTGTTCTTGAGAGTAGGTTGATACAACATTAGGTGTGGTAAATCACTTTGATGTGTTCTTGAGAGTAGGTTGATACAACATTAGGTGTGGTAAATCACTGTGATGTGTTCTTGAGAGTAGGTTGATACAACATTAGGTGTGGTAAATCACTGTGATGTGTTCTTGAGAGTAGGTTGATACAACATTAGGTGTGGTAAATCACTGTGATGTGTTCTTGAGAGTAGGTTGATACAACATTAGGTGTGGTAAATCACTGTGATGTGTTCTTGAGAGTAGGTTGATACAACATTAGGTGTGGTAAATCACTGTGATGTGTTCTTGAGAGTAGGTTGATACAACATTAGGTGTGGTAAATCACTGTGATGTGTTCTTGAGAGTAGGTTGATACAACATTAGGTGTGGTAAATCACTGTGATGTGTTCTTGAGAGTAGGTTGATACAACATTAGGTGTGGTAAATCACTGTGATGTGTTCTTGAGAGTAGGTTGATACAACATTAGGTGTGGTAAATCACTGTGATGTGTTCTTGAGAGTAGGTTGATACAACATTAGGTGTGGTAAATCACTTTGATGTGTTCTTGAGAGTAGGTTGATACAACATTAGGTGTGGTAAAACTATGACAATTAACCCTTTGCATGCTGGGAAATTTGTCTTCTGCTAAAATGTCGTCTGCTGAATTTCTAAAATAAGCATTTTCTTCATTTTTTTTCAAAGAATACTATCAGAATAGCAAACAGTTTGGATCCAGATGAGACGCCACGTTCTGTGGCGTCTCATCTGGATCCAAACTGTTTGCAAAGGCCTTTAAAATTCAGCTCCAGCGCTTTAAGGGTTAACCCTTTACCACTTAGATACGTATTTTGACGCATTTGTAGTCCCTTAGAAAGTTACATTTTATAAAAGACTTTTCTTACTATATTCAATTTTTAAAGGCCTCATTTCCAACCCTTAGTTTCTGATGAGCAGCAAACAGCATACAACCTGAACAGACTGCCAGTTACTCGCAGGCTGTTCTGGTTTTATGCTGTTTGCGCAGTAGCGTTTACAACAGATTTTACAGTATTTATAATTGATTTGCAGAAAACTACATAATTTATGTTCTTAAAAGTAACTATTGAAAGCATGATACTTGCTGCAACTACAAAGTAAGTGAGGGTCACCAGATTTTGTCAGCTGATACCCAGGCCTGCTAGTGGCCTTGAAAATCCCAGACATAAAGCAGTATAGTAGCCAGTATCTAAACGCGATATTAAAGTTTTAAATAAGCATGAATAACACCAAATATGAAACACACATATTGTGATTTTTTTAAGCACAACAGTCAAACATAATGTAACCTAAGACTATCATAAATGTTCCATAATCCAACAAAACTGCCAAGCAACCGAATTGAGATGGTTATCACATCAATTAGCAAATTTTCCACATGATTTACATAACTGCCCCATAAAGCAGATCAATTTCATCCAAATACAAAGCTGCTTCATTGTTTCTGGCATTTGCATATCATTATGATATTGTTTTGGAAGAACTGGGCTTAATGCATGTTCGTATGTCTTCTCAGATTAGCCTGTGATGTCCGCCTTTATGGAATTTTTGGTTTACGCCGGTCTCTTAGAAAACAAAAATCGAGATAGGCAGAAAGTATTGTCCCAGATTAGCTTGTGCAGATTTCACTGGCTAATCTGGGATGCTACCTAACTCACATGCATTAAGCCCCGTTTTCCCAGAACATGGTTCAAAGAGCGAATTAATTGTCTACATGATTTACATGACTACCTCACAAAGCCTATCAATTTCATCCAATTACCAAGCTGGCTCATTGTTTCTCACATTTATCTCAAGGTTTATGTTACAAAAGCTAAGTGCTGGACTGCATGATAAGAAACAGCTTTCATTGTTTTAGCTTTCTCTGAAACTGTAACCTATTCAGCATTGTAATTGTAAAATAAAACCAATTATGTTTACCCTTTTCTACTCCATGTTTACTGTTTTGGGACAATGAAAAACACTTGTTTTGTTTAAAAGTTAATATGTAAAGGCTTTGGTCCAAACAATTGTGAGGTGGTAAACAGTAAAAGGAAGCAACAGTCTGATATCTGACATGTTGTTTATGTGATATCAAAGGAACATTTTGTTGTTAGATTATTTGGAGTCTTAGACTAACCTTCAGTACACTCGCCCTTTGCATGCTGGGAAATTTGTAGTCTGCTAAAATGTTCTCTGCTGAATTTCTAAAATTATCATTTTCTTCGATTTTTTTCAAAGAATAGTATCAGAATAGCAAACAGTTTGGATCCTGATGAGACGCCACGTTCTGTGGCGTCTCATCTGGATCCAAACTGTTTGCACAGACCTTTAAAATTCGGTTCCCGCACTGAAAGGGTTAACTTTCAGTACACTAGGGGGGATGCTTTTTCTGATAATTACCCAACAGAACAAACCACTGGTTTAGTTAACCCTTTGCATGATGGGAAATTTGTCGTCTGCTAAAATATTGTCAGCTGTATTTCTAAAATTAGCATTTTCTTCGATTTTTTTCAAAGAATACTATAAGAATTGCAAACAGTTTGGATCCTGATGAGACGCCACATCCTGTGGCATCTCATCTGGATCCTAACTGTTTGCAAAGGTCTTTAAAATTCGGTTCCAGCGCTGAAAGGGCTAACCTTCAGTACACTAGTGGGATGCTTTTTCTGATTATTACCCAACAGAACAAACCACTGGTTTAGTTAAACAGTAAAGCAATATAAATGGGATGTGCTCTGTAAAGAGGGTTCAATGCATGTGCAGAAAGTATTGTCCCAGATAAGCCTGTGCAATCCACACGGGCTAATCAGGGACAACCCTTTCCACTTTTATGATATGTTATTTTATGATATATTTTATTTACAGAAAGTCTCTTCTTTGCAAAATCCAGTTAAGGCGGAAAGTGTTGTCCCTGATCTGCCTTTTAAAAAAAATTATCCTTTTTTTTTTAACGAGAATCCTGACCTTTTGTAATTACAAAGGCAAATCAAAATAAAAGTGACAATTGAAAATTTTATTTATAATCCCAAGCTAACTTGGTAATGATAAATTACAAAACATACACCTTTAAGGACCATACATTTATTACTTTACCAGTAATTGTTTTGTGGAACATGGAACCTGGGTCTCAAAATTGGAATGACATTATCAGTGGGTAATAAAAATCTTGTTAAAAGCATCAGGCAATTATTCAAGGGGACAGAGCCAATGTCTCCAACATCCATTCATCACAACCTATCACAGAGAGGTGCCATCTACTGTGTACAAAAGGAGAACTTTTCTGGAAATTAGTTTTATCCAATATTGGGATATGTCAGGCTAATTTGGGATGACACTTTATGCACATGCATTAAGTCCCTTTTTCTAAGTGTGAGGCTCATATTCAGTGTTTTTAACTTATTTATGCCTAGTGGAATCTCCTATCCTTCTAAATTGGATCAATTTATTTCCAAAAGTAGGGATGTCTAGTATATTTATTTCTATATTTAGAATATTTCTTAGAGAAATTCCATAGGCAAACAGCCAAGACCCTGATGAGACGCCGCATGATGCGCAGGGCCGTCGTCGGACTTTTCAACGTGGTCAGGCTCTAAGTGACGAAGGCCTACGTGTGCCGAAGGCACGAAGCTACTAGGGGGGTACGGGGGCATGCTCCCCTGGAAAATTGTATGAAACCTAAAGGTTTCAATCGTGACATCTGGGAGATTTTGAGGCCAAAATGCACGATATAACTAAGTTACTAGGCGCCGCATTAGGCTCCATACTATTTGCAAATGCGATAAACAAGAGAAATCAGTTTGAAGGAAACCATTTCCTTCCACTCCAGTTGTTGATTTGCTAAGTTGCAGTGCTGTAACACTTTTAGAATTTTCCAAATACACAACTTTCTCCTTGATCAACGAACTCGTCTGCAATTTTAGTTTAGTCAAGAGTGTCCCTTTTTGCTTACGAACGTGCAAAGTCATATGGTTGTTGAGTCTAGTTTGGGACAATTGAATTTCTGTAAAGGGTTAAACAATTAAAAAAAATCTTAATAAATTGCCAGAACAAAACGAAATATGAAGTCAACCACAGTATCAAAATATGCCGCCATTTGCAAGGATGATAGCTTCAATAATTCGAGGGAAAAACTTTGACAAAGAATTTTCATAGAGGGACGACAATTTTTGCCACTAATGTTGAGGAAGGGGGGCAAAGTGTATATACTAAAGATTGACCGTACACCCCTCTCTCCGGGCTCCCTACGCTGTAATGGCAACGAATTTCACTAGATTATATAGATCTTAGCTCATTTAGCCTCTTTAATTTGTTTATATAAATGGGTTAATATTCAGGAGGAATTTTCATATTAACTAAGGTGAACAGAAGAAAATGGTTTATCTATTTACAAGTGTGTGAAAAACAATAAATGTAGTTTGATGGGATTTTATATGCCATTTATTGTCAGCTTTAAAATTCAGAAGATAGTGGAAAAATGTAGTGCATGATTTCTTGTTGATATTAAGTTAATGCTTTTATAAGTAATCTTTTGTTTGACTTAAAAATATTAAATTCACAAAATTAAACAACAAACTCTATACTTTTTATGTTCTTGGGTTGGGGCATTGTTGAGGGTACACACAAATTACAAAATACTATCCATATTCACTGGTGCTTTACAAATTATTTAAAATCGATACATTCAAAGACTTGTACTGAAACTGCTATGTTTTTAATGCATGAAATATATGCTACATTGTGCTTTCCATATATGAAGTAAATCCTTATCTCAATCAAAAACCCTAAACAACAATATTTGTAAATAGCAAAACCTGAAATCTTACCCATCCTATCAAATATTAAATATTCCCTTGCATCAGTCTCTTGCATCAGTATATACCATCCTGTTTGAACATTGATTTTCTCTGATTTCCAATATCATTCATTCAAACACAAATTGTACCAGAATGACATAATTATGACAATCATAACGAAAAATCAACACACACACACTCTAACATGTGTCCTAAAAATATCTCTTAAAACACCAAATTATCCAAACAACAACACAACACTTTTTTTAACAAATCACACACAATTCCACATCTTTCCCTGCTTGATTATTGGTATTTTCCATACCAATTATGTGACTAATCTTCACTGCACAGGTGGCATGAACAAGCTCAGGGATTTATAGGACAGTGGAAGAAATACCAGCACTGTCATCATACAGTCGATATCCCTTGCTTTTCCTACAGTGAGTCACTTTACTGAGCAGTATTTTCCATTACATGGCAAGTATCATCATCTCAACCAGTGATAACAATTGGAGTCAGCACAACTCCAGGTAGTGTTTCATGTACATGTAGCCCTGTACCACTTAGATATGTTTTTTTAACCCTTTACCACTTAGATATGTATGTTTAACCCTTTACCACTTAGATAAATATTTTTAACCATTTACCACTTAGATAAATATTTTTAACCCTTAACAACTAAGATACGTATCTTTAACCCTATCCCACATATGTATTTTCAGGCATTTATAGTCCCTTAAAAAGTTAAATTTAATAAAGACCTTTCTTACTAGATTAAATTTTTTATGGCTTTATTTCCAACCCATACAGATGAGCAGCAAACCTCATCAAACCTGAAAAGACTGCGAGTTACTGGCTTTATGCTGTTTGCACATAGCCATTTTAACTTTGCTTCTTAGTGGGAAAAGGTTAGTAGGGTGAAATCACCTGCCTACTTCATGTGAGCCCTGCTTCATGTGAAATCACCTGCCTACTTCATGTGAGCCCTGCTTCATGTGAAATCACCTGGCTTCTTCATGTGAGCCCTGCTTCATGTGAAATAACCTGCCTACTTCATGTGAGCCCTGCTTCATGTGAAATCACCTGCCTACTTCATGTGAGCCCTGCTTCATGTGAAATCACCTGCCTACTTCATGTGAGCCCTGCTTCATGTGAAATAACCTGCCTACTTCATGTGAGCCCTGCTTCATGTGAAATCACCTGCCTACTTCATGTGAGCCCTGCTTCATGTGAAATCACCTGCCTACTTCATGTGAGTCCTGCTTCATGTGAAATCACCTGCCTACTTCATGTGAGCCCTGCTTCATGTGAAATCACCTGCCTACTTCACGTGAGCCCTGCTTCATGTGAAATCACCTGCCTACTTCACGTGAGCCTTGCTTCATGTGAAATCACCTGCCTACTTCATGTGAGCCCTGCTTCATGTGAAATCACCTGCCTACTTCATGTGAGCCCTGCTTCATGTGAAATCACCTGCCTACTTCATGTGAGCCCTGCTTCATGTGAAATCACCTGCCTACTTCATGTGAGCCCTGCCTCATGTGAAATCACCTGCCTACTTCATGTGAGCCCTGCTTCATGTGAAATCACCTGCCTACTTCATGTGAGCCCTGCTTCATGTGAAATCACCTGCCTACTTCATGTGAGCCCTGCTTCATGTGAAATCACCTGCCTACTTCATGTGAGCCCTGCTTCATGTGAAATCACCTGCCTACTTCATGTGAGCCCTGCTTCATGTGAAATCACCTGCCTACTTCATGTGAGCCCTGCTTCATGTGAAATCACCTGCCTACTTCATGTGAGCCCTGCTTCATGTGAAATCACCTGCCTACTTCATGTGAGCCCTGCTTCATGTGAAATCACCTGCCTACTTCATGTGAGCCCTGCTTCATGTGAAATCACCTGCCTACTTCATGTGAGCCCTGCTTCATGTGAAATCACCTGCCTACTTCATGTGAGCCCTGCTTCATGTGAAATCACCTGCCTACTTCATGTGAGCCCTGCTTCATGTGAAATCACTTGCCTACTTCATGTGAGCCCTGCTTCATGTGAAATCACCTGCCTACTTCATGTGAGCCCTGCTCTGGGAAAGCAGGGTTTATTGCATGTGTGTAGAAAGCTTTCCCAGATTAACCATTACAGTCCACACAGACTCATCAGGGACAACACTTTCTGCTTTAAAAATTTTTACGTTTCATAAGATGTATCTTCTTAACTACAATAAAGTCTAGGCTGAAAGTGTTGTCCCTGGGGCGCCGTCCATAAATTATGTCATGCTATTTTTGACCATTTTAAAACCCTCCCCTCCCCACTGTCACAAACTGTCACAAATCTCAGACCCCTCCCCCTAAAGCACAACACATTAAAAAAAAAATTATGCCCCCGGATCGAAAGATTGGGGGTATATTGTTTTTAGCCTGTCTGTCATTTTATGTGTGTGTGTGTCCCAAAACTTTAACGAAAACTTTAACCTTGGTCATAACTTTTGCAATATTCAAGATAGCAACTTGATATTTGGCATGCATGTGTATCTCATGGAGCTGCACATTTTGAGTGGTGAAAGGTCAAGGTCATCCTTCAAGGTCAAAGGTCAAAAAAACAAATTCAAAAACTTTAACCAATACTTTAACCTTCTTCATAACTTTTGCAATATTGAAGATAGCAACTTGATATTTGGCATGTATGTGTATCTCATGGAGCTGCAAATTTTGAGTGGTGAAAGGTCAAGGTCATGGTCATTCTTCAAGGTCAAAGGTCAAATTTATGGCTTCAAAGCGGCGCAATAGGGGGCATTGTGTTTCTGACAAGCACATCTCTTGTTTTTTTAATAAACAACTTCACTATTAAGCATATTAAATAAACAAAACCCAAAAATCCATTTTAAAGCATCATCACATTATTTAAATGACTTTAATAGTAGAATAGTTAATTGTCAACAGTTGTCAATGTAATTCATTGAAGAAGTAACTCAATCTAGAAAATAAGGCTTTGTAACAGCATTCAAACAGTATGCAAAGGCTCATAGTGCATTAGGAATCGTTAAGAACACATTCAGGAGATATAAATTTCATGCTATTTTTACATAAAACTAATTCAAATGTTTCACTTTTTGTGTGAAAATTATGCTTAAAGCTATTTAATTCTACTAAAAAAACTAAAACTAAATTAGAATTAAAACAAAACAAAGTAAATGTGTGAGGTCACCCATGGCCTTAACCCCATCATCCGTCACACAGCCTCCCATCTGGAACTTGACATACTTTATGGCCGACTCCTGTTTAGCCTGTGGGGACTGAACAGGCTAATCTGGGAAGACACTTATTGATCTGCAAAAAGCCCTATTTTCCTTGAGTGAGGCTCATTTAGTAAAAATTATAATGCCAAGCAGCGCTTTTATTATATGGGGATTATTATCAACAGCAGTATAAAATCACAATTTTACCGCAAGTTCTTGTGGCTGATCTCCAATTTCCTTTGACATTTCCCTAAGAAGTGTTTTCATAGCATAGGGTACAATTTTCCAACAACTTTACAAGTGGTGAAAATCAAAACATTGAAAGCATTTCCTTGGTGACAATCTTCGATAACATCAATTGCTAAGGTCCTTCACGACACCAGCCTGTTTTTACATTTCATCATGGGGGGAGAACGCTCTTGCTTAACTATAGTGGAAGTCAGGATATGACAGCATTGATAGGCACATTCTCTTAGTTCGCGCTGGGTAAGGCCAAAAAAAGGTTCGTTTCGGGTCTCCCGACCGTGTCTCCTGATTGTGTCTCCTGACTGTGTCTCCCAAATTGGCGCCAACCCTCAACTTTTTATTGGGGTCGCCAAAAAAATATAAAAAAATAATAAAACAAGAGGGCCATGGGCCCTAAGGCGCTCACCTGAGACCCTTAGGAAGTAGCTAAAAATGTGACTTCTAGAGTGTTCACAAGCTTTTTTACTATATAAATATAAGGAAAAAGACCCCCCTGGCGGCCATGTTTTTTTAACAATCCGAACCATTTTAAAAATCAACCATGGTATCCAGGAAACAAATGTTCTGACCAAATTTCATGAAGATTGGGCAAAAAATGTGTCTTCTAAAGCTGTTCACTATATACATATATAGAAAACTGCCCTGCATGGCGGCCATGTTTTTCCACCGATCATGACCAATTTCGAACTCGTCCAAGATATCTATAAAATCAATGTTAAGACAAAATTTCATGATGATTAGGCAAAAAATGTGACTTCTCGAGTGTTCACAAGCTTTTTTTCCATTTTCACACTCAACCATCGCATCCAAAAAACAAATGTTCTGACCACATTTCATGAAGATTGGACCAAAAATGTGACTTCTAGAGTGTTCACATGTTTTCACTATATACATATAGAAAAAAACTGCCCCGCCCCTTGCGGCCATGTTTTTTCACCGATCTCGACCATTTCGAACTCGTCTGAGATACTAATGAAACCAATGTTTTGACCAAGTTTCATGATGATTGGGCAAAAATTGTGACTTCTAGGGTGTTCACAAGGTTTTTCTATAGCCATATAATGAATACACTGTAACTCCAATATAGTGCGGTCCGTTATAACGCTGTGTCCAATATAACGCGGGGAGTCCTTGGATCCCGTTTTTTCTCCAACCTTCCATTTCTGACTCAAATCCATGTTGTGCAACTGTCAGAAAATTCAAAGAAGCCGGCGATAACAGCTTGATTGCTTTATCCGTCCGTTTAACTGATTTTAATCGATTAGAGGTTAAACGACACTCGACAGCTAATTGACGTTAATCTGTAGTGTAATGTCAATAAAGGTGAGAAAACTCGCGAGTTTGTGTTTATTACATGTATTCCCTATCAGAGCGGTTCAGTGCGCTAATTTCAATAAGGCAAGTGCAAGCGGAATAACTATCAAATTAAAGTTATTTAAAACGATTACCTGTTTATGTTTTGTATTTATCGTGTATTGTATTTCATTGTATAAACTATGCCTGTGTGTGTTATTGTTTATTATATGCTACACATGCTTGATAAATAAAAATATTTGTGTGTTTGTTTAATGTTTCAGTACGTATATGAAAAACAAATGAAAAAATCCTTCGTTTTATTTACATGCTAATGCAGTGTAATAGGTAACAGAGATGCACTTAAATTAGTGCCCGTTATCAGAAAGTCCTCGGAAAGCACGTTTTTTACATGCTGCGTATGACGCAATAAAATATTTCTTTGTACATGTATCCTATTGCATTCAGTCTAAATTTAAATTCGCTTGTCCAATGAAAGCTGTGTCCCATAATGCACTGTACTAATTTTTCTGAAAAATGGTGTAGGCATATGAATTTGTTTACGAAAGTTGTAAACATATTTTTTGTCATAAATATTAAACATTATTTTTTCGTAAGTGATGTTGTAATTATATTTGATTATCGGATAAATGTGCACATTAGAAAAGCGGTATGTATACTGTTATCGTCGATTCGGTTTATATGCATGTATTTGCAGATGACAACACAGCATGACAATACACAGGACCTATATTATAGGCTATACTTAACCTGTTTTTTATAGCCCCGTAAATAAATAAGCTCAAAACTTATAATGCTGTCCGTTTATAAAGCTGTTGCGTGGCTTGGACCCCGTCATCCGCGTTATATTGGAGTTACAGTGCACTGCCCCGCCCCCTGGCAGCCATGTTTTTCAACAGACCGGAACCATTTTTGAACTCAACTAACATATTATTAAGACAAACATTTTGACAAATTTACATGAAGATTGGGCATCAAATGCGACTTCTACAGTGTTCACAATGTTTTCCTTTTTTTTTGACCTAGTGACCTAGTTTTTGACCCAGCATGACCCAGTTTCGAACTTGGTCAAGGTATCATTGGGACAAATGTTCTGACCAAGTTTCATGAAGACAGGGGTCATAACAGGACCAGATTGCCAATCCTGAAAACAAGCCAGGGGTCTGGCTCTGCAGGCCACCAGCGGGGTCAAGGGGCAGCGCCTTTGTCAGGGGGATAAAGGGGGGCTAAGTCCCCCGGACAAAAATTGATTTAAATCATTTTCAGACCCTTCTAGATTGCATTTCCAAGCAGTTTTAAATGCATTTTATTATAGCAAAAGAAAGATTTTTTTCCAAGAATTTACTTATATTTTTCAGCATAATATTAAACTACATTACCAAATATTTTGAAAAAAAATAAATACAGGAAAAATTGAAATAAAAAAATAATCATTAAAAAGTACAACCTAAGCCCATAGTATAAACAGCACTAAATAATATCACATAAATATATATAATATTAACGATTTCCACCTAAAAACTGATGCTGTTACAAGAAAACGTAATCATAAATTATTCGTCAAGTGGCTAAATTTACCACCCCCCACACACCTGTTCACGCAAAGTAAGATTCACGGTTGTTTTCCTTTGTTCCAATGTCACAGTTTATCAAATTAATCGTTTATGTAAAGAAACAATAAAAATATAAAAAAGTAATTACGTTTATAAGCTTCTAAACATAGGTTACGTGGTCAAAATTTACCTTAAAACTTGGGATTTTTTCGTTGTTACTCCATATAAACGCATTGTTGATTGGAATTCACAGGATAAATACTAATGTGTCTTGTTCCGATAAAACTGGGCATAATACATGTGGGTAAAGTGTCGTCCCAGATTAGCCTGTGCAGTCCGCACAGGCTAATCAGGGACGACACTTTTGGCCTAAACTTGATTTTCAGTAAGGAGACTACACAGGCTAATCTGGTACAACACTTTAGGCACATGAATTAAGCCCAGTTTTCTCAGAACACGACACTAATAAATTTTATGATTTCAGCGCAGGAGTTATCTTCTGTAGAACCGAAATAAACCAAGAATCACTCCTTACCCCCACCCCCCCCAAGAAAACTCGAATTTTTATTGATCTCAAAAGTGACCCTGGTGCCTTGAAATCCGGATTTCCGGATCAATTTGGAATATTACAACACCTGTGAAGATCAGACAATAAATGTGGCCTCTAGTGTTCACAAGGCAAAATTTTGATGACGAACGACGCACACACGACGGACAAAAGGCGATAACAAAAGCTCACCATGAGCACGTTTTGCTCAGGTGAGCTAAAAATGAAATTTAAAAAAAATATCGTTCATTTTTATTCATATAAGATGTAATATCAAGCAAACAAAGCATATATATACATGTATTTCTTACAAGAGCTTATCACAGTATATAAGTGCCAAATCCCCGCCGAAATGTGTTTGCTTTTATGACAACATTTGTTTTAGAGAGTAGAATAATATTTGTAAAAACAAATAAAGGGAGATAATACATTATGCTCCGGACAAAAATTTACTTTAAAATTAAATAAAGGGAGATAATTCAAACACTAAGGTAGTCACTGCACTTCTCCTACTTGCCATCTGTTTATATTTCAAGTTTCAAGTAAATCCCTTCAGTAGATTTAGAGTTATGCTCCGGTCAAAAATTTACTTTAAAATTATATAAAAGGGGAGATAATTCAAAAACTAAGGTAGATAGAGTTGTGGTTCTTGGTCACTGCATTTCTCCTAGTTGCCATCTGTTTATATTTCAAGTTTCAAGTAAATCCCTTTAGTATGTTTAGAGTTATGCTCCGGACAAAAATTTACTTTAAAGTTATATACAAGGGGAGATAATTAAAAAACTAAGGTAGATAGAGTTATGGTTCTTGGTCACTGCACTTCTCCTAGTTGCCATCTGTTTATATTCTAAGTTTAAAGTAAATCCATTGAATAGATTTGGAGTTATGCTCCGGACAAAGTTTCGGCCGTCCGGACAGACAGACAGACAGACGGACAGGACCAATTACTATATCCCCTCCGAAAAAAATAATAATGAGCTTAAGTAGCCTTCCATTCTAGTACTTGAAAGCCAAAAAAAAAAATCCCTACCTTTCAACCCTGTTTTTTTCCCCAAGGAGACCCCAAATGGACCTATTTTTATGGGGGGGGGGAGCCTAATCCCAACTTCATGCATGTGGGTTAAGTGCTAATATTGAAAAACAACTCTTTCAGCCAAAATATTTCATTTAGAACAGAATTTGTTTATATTAAAAATTCCATAAAAGCAGAAAGTGGCATCCCTGATTAGCCTTAGTGAACTGTAATGTAGTCACCGAGTTGCACTAATGTATATCACATGCCAAAATCGTACCTAACCATATGAGAATATGTACCTGGCTTGTGAAATAATACCCATACTCATATAAAACTTGTTATGTTAAGCCAATATTAACAGACACAGATTTTATGACTATTAAAGAAGAGAGCAGAGAAAAAAATCCCACTGAACCCTTTCCCTGCTAAGATTAGCAAAGTGAAAATGGAGTTACTTGCAGGCTGTCCTGGTTTTATGCGGTTTGCACATAGCCATTTTCACTTTGCTTCTGAGTGAGAAAGGGTTAACCTTTCCTGCTTAAAAGCAAAGTCAGAAAGGCATTATGCAACGAAAACCAGAAGCCAGATACCGGTAGTCAGTAACTCGCAGTCTTTTCAGGTTTTATGCAATGTTTTCCTCTCATCAGTACCTTAGGGTTGGAAATGAAGCCTTTGAAACTTAAAATCTAGTAAGAATTTGATTTTCTGTAAACGAAACACCATCTGTGCAATAAAGGGTTAAACTTGGAGGTTTGAAAAAAAGCTAAATACAATATGGAAAAGACAGAGACAATTTACTAAGAATCATTGCCCTAAAATCAATAATGAATTCATCTGACAACATTGCTCATGAATGCTTCTAGAGACATTTAGAGTTACCAGAGATGAGGCAAAATGACTGCATTGCTTAGGCAATCAAGATGCAGCCATAAATAAATGAGAATGTGGGGTTTCATGAGGCTGATTTATATTGCAGCATTCAAGCTATATTACAATTACTTTTTAACCAATGAAAATGGAAGCTAGATGTAACAAGCAAATTCGTTGAATTGATATCCCCCGTCAATATGCTTCTGGACACAAAAGCTAGAAAAAGCAATTTTTTTTAAGATACAAAGGGCCAGAACTCCGTTATTAACAGATGGTGTACAATGCCATTTGGCGTGCATCATCCTCTTATCCATATAATATATATATATACTCATACTCATACCAAGATTCCATATAATTTGCCAAAGCACCTCAAAGATATGGCTCCAGACACAAAAGTGCCGGACGGATGGACGGACGGACGAAAAGATGGATGGACAAGCCAAAACAATATCCCTCCGCCTATGGGGGTATAATAACAAGCATGCTTAGTGGTTTATTTGTAATAATTGAGATGATGAACTTCTTGAGTTATCTGAATTCCCTTGGTAATTGACTATCGATGGATATTATAAGAACATTTAGATATAAAATATAACTGATGGCACACTCAGTATCGTGGTAGTGGAGTCTACTGTATAGTATGTAGGATAAGAACAGTAACTCTGATCAACACATCCTCCTATAGCCCCAGTAATGCAAAATTCTCATACTCTATTTTCTCTAATTAAAGGGGCCTTTTCACAGATTTTGGCATTTTTTAACTTATTCATTAAATGCTTTGTATTGATAAATGTAAACATTGGATCGTAAAAGCTCCAGTAAAAAATCAAGAATAAAATTAAAAAAAGGAAAAGAACATTGCCCGGAGCAGGTTTCGAACCAGTGACCCCTGGAGTAAAAGCGCTTTAGCCTACTGAGCTATTCCGCCAAGTACACATACTTGTCGTCTTTTATACCTTATATAAGCAATCTTCGTAGTTTCACAAAATTTAACGACAAATACAGAACTCTCCAAATTATTCAATCGTTTCGCGTTGCAACGCTTTATAATTTTTAGATTTTAAAATCGTCAAAAGATGCATATAATGGCTATATTAGACCATGGTAAATGTTCAGTATTACTGTTTCCTCACAAATATCATAACTAAAACGAAAATTTGCGAATCTGAAACAACTTTTTTCAATTTTGTCAATTTACCAAAGCGTGAAAATATCCCTTTAAAGCTCTCCATCTTCCCACCATGTACCATTTGTAACAGCTTTAACATAAAAGCCTGTATACATTCAAACACAGAACTTATTTTTTTCTAGGTTCTATGTTTATTCTTATATATCTAAGTGGTAAAGGGTTAAATATGTATCTAAGTGGTAAAGGGTTAAATAATTGTACGTATGTAAGTGGTAAAGTGTTAAATACGTATCTAAGTGGTAAAGGGTTAAATATGTATCTAAGAAATAAAGGGTTAAATACGTATCTAAGTGGTAAAGGGTTAAATACATATCTAAGTGGTAAAGGATTAAATATGTGTTTAAGTGGTAAAGGGGTAAATACGTATCTAAATGGTTAAGGGTTAAATACGTATCTAAGTGGTAAAGGATTTAATATGTTTCTAAGTGGTTAAGGGTTAAATACATATCTACGTGGTAAAGGGTTAAATGTGTATCTAAGTGGTTCAGGGTTAATCTAAGAATGGGGTTGGTGAATACAGGTCCTGGATGACTGCAATTACAGAGTTTGAGAATCTTACTTTTCTACCAGGAGATTGCCTTCCTCCATCTGTCGCAGTACTTTCTCATGCTGCTGTTGCTCTTCCTAAAATAAACAAAAATGAGCCCCGCACTGAAAAAAACATGCTTCATACATGTCTGCAAAGTGTTGTCCCGGGTTAGCCTGTGCAGTCTGCACAGTCTAATAACAGGCTTCATACATGTCTGTAAAGTGTTGTCCCAGGTTAGCCTGTGCAGTCTGCACAGTCTTATAACAGGCTTCATACATGTCTGTAAAGTGTTGTCCCAGGTTAGACTGTGCAGTCTGCACAGTCTAATAACAGGCTTCATACATGTCTGTATAGTGTTGTCCCAGGTTAGCCTGTGCAGTCTGCACAGTCTAATAACATGCTTCATACATGTCTGTAAAGTGTTGTCCCAGGTTAGCCTGTGCAGTCTGCACAGTCTAATAACATGCTTCATACATGTCTGTAAAGTGTTGTCCCAGGTTAGCCTGTGCAGTCTGCACAGTCTAATAACATGCTTCATACATGTCTGTAAAGTGTTGTCCCAGGTTAGACTGTGCAGTCTGCACAGTCTAATAACATGCTTCATACATGTCTGTAAAGTGTTGTCCCAGGTTAGCCTGTGCAGTCTGCACAGTCTAATAACATGCTTCATACATGTCTGTATAGTGTTGTCCCAGGTTAGCCTGTGCAGTCTGCACAGTCTAATAACATGCTTCATACATGTCTGTAAAGTGTTGTCCCAGGTTAGCCTGTGCAGTCTGCACAGTCTAATAACATGCTTCATACATGTTTGTAAAGTGTTGTCCCAGGTTAGCCTGTGCAGTCTGCACAGTCTAATAACAGGCTTCATACATGTCTGTATAGTGTTGTCCCAGGTTAGCCTGTGCAGTCTGCACAGTCTAATAAGGAACATTCATTTTAGCCTAGGCAGGATTTGCGTTTAGAAGAGACTTCCTTTACAAGTAAAATTCCATTAAAGAGGGAAGTGTTGTCCCTGATAAGCCTGTGTGGATTGCACATGCAAATCTGTGATGATACTTTAAAGTATGCACATTTATCAAGCTAGTTATTCCAAGCGTGTGGCTCAAATCTATAACTGCATTATTACTTGTGATTTGTCATTAAATGTGTTGTGATGCGAGAAAACTGGGCATAATGCATGTGCGTAAAGCGTCGTTCCAGATAAGCCTGTGCAGTCTGCACAGGCTTATCAGGGACGACACTTTCCACTTACACTACATTTTCAGTAAAACGGGACGTCCTTTAAACGAAAAATACCATTTAAGTGAAAAGTATCTTCACTGATTAGCCTGTGCAGACTGCACAGGCTAATCTGGGATGACACTTTACCCACAGGCATTATGCCCAGTTCCTCAGAACGCGACACAAATAATTCCCAATACAATTCTTTGCAGTGCTATGACTGATTCAAGTTGGCAGTTGGAAGTTGACCAATAAGTGCAGGTTTTTTTTTGGCCCGATTTAATAGCCGAAATTCGGCTATGTTTCCAATCCCAAAAAGTATACTTTTTCCCCAAAATGTGGCAAAAAATTCCCAATTTCCAAAAAACAAAAAAAAAGTTTTTTGTTGTTGTTTTTTTAGAAAGAAGTCTAATGTGTATTTTATCTCAATTTTAATTCAATTACATCTAACAAAGTATTATATGATTTTGTTCTTTTTATTTGAATGATTATAAAGGGTTATATCAAATTTAATATTTCCCTAATCAGTGGACTTTTCGTGTGGAAAAAAAAGGCTAATGAATTTATTTTCCCAATTTCATGAAAATGCCGATAAAATTCCCAATTCCAAAGCCATGGGCTATCTTCCCAAAAAGTGGGAAAAAAAACCTGAAGTGTGAGTGGGTTTATATCACCATATTTTAACCCTTTACCCCTTGAATACGTGGTATGCATGTTTATATGGACAAGGTATTTGTAGTCCCTTAGAAAGTTAAATTTAATTGAAGACCCTTCTTACTAGATTTAAGTTTTAAAGGCATGTATTAGATACTGATGAGCAGCAAACAGCATATAACCTACACAGAATGCAAGTTACTCACATGCTGTTCTGGTTTTATGCTGTTTGCACATCGCCATTTTCACTAAGCTTCTGATTGGGAAAGGGTTAACAGAAATACTGTAAAATTTGGCTTAAACATTCAAGTAAAACCCCCTACAAAGAAATAAATGCATCTGTCTAGCATCATTTACATGGATAACCAAATCAATCACTTATCACAAGCAAGTGAAATTTGGCATTTATTGCGAATATTATTACTGTATGGCCAAGCAAAAACATCATTATTACAAAACATAAACGTAAAACAACATGAAATATTGGTAGCGCTGATTATAAGATGCATAAAAAAGGTTTGTCATTTTAGAAAATGACAACATAATGTAACTTTGAACAATTTATCACAAAATGCTTGTTCCTTGAATGATTAGTTCTTGACCTTTTCACACATGTTCTGCTTTTGAATATTTGGAAATGAAAAAGTCTTCAAAAAAAGAGCAAAATATCACAACAAAGATTTCTTAAATTTATGCTAACATTTAAAATTGTTAGACATTTAAAACTAACAAAAGTAAAATTGCTCTTTAACAACACGAAATAGAAGAGTTAACACATAAAAATGAATTTCCTTTCATAAAACAAAACTAGTATAAACATGGATGTAAGAGATACAATTTATAATAATACAAAGGCAATTTAATTGTAAGAAATTTAAAATGAAGGTATTTCAAGAATTCATATAAATGCACATAAAAGGTTTGGTTTTAGATATTAGTATCATATAAACTGAGTGAATTCAGTCAATATTGGATAAACAAGTGAAGTCTCTAACTCTGAGAACATACAAAATTAATAGAGAACATCATATTATCAATGTAGTAAAGGTACTCAAGACAAATAGCTCATGGCCAATGAAGAAAAGGTACCCATTACAAATAGCTCATACTAATTTAGACAAGAGGGTCAAGATGGCCCTAGTTCGCTCACCTGAGAGGGGTCGGTTCATTCAATCTTTCCCTAATGTCAAACATGACCTACATATTGACCAGACACACATCCTGGTCAAGTTTCATAATTATTGAACCGAAACTCTGGCGTAGGGAGTGTTTTTGTTTTTGTAAGATTTGAAATGGTGACCTATATTTTGAGTTGACCCCCCTAACCAAAGATCAAACTTTGCTTACAAGGATTTTGTATAATATAATGAAAATTCGGACAATCTAAGGGCAATAATTATGGTATTAATTATGTGATTTTGCTAATCATCAAACTTGACTGAGATCTTTCAGCAACTTTGATAAAGAATGCTTGAAAAATGTGAATGCTAGAGTGTTTACAAACCAAATGTGGACGGACGGACAGCGGACAAAGACCAATCCTAAAACCTCATCTGAGCAATCAGGTGAGCTAAAAAGTGTGTTTCACTGATCTGAGCCATTTTCCAACTTGTCCAAGAAATCAATACAAGAGCTGTCAGAGGACAGCGCGCTCAACTATTCGATTGCTTGACAGTATAACATAAGCCATCATGGGAAAATTGTTCAAATTATTCAATAAGGTCAAGGTTATAGTTCAGGTATATTTTCCACAATCGATTGAACATTTGTAAAGACATAAAACAAAGTAATAGGTGGTGGTGGTGGTGGTGGTGGTGGTGGTGGTGGTGGTGGTGGTGGTGGTGGTGGGTGGTGGTGGTGGGTGGTGGGTGGTGGGTGGTGGTAGCATTACAATTTACAATAACAATACTTAAGAATGATCAAATGGGAAAAGGTAACCTAGCACTGGCAGTAAATATGGGGCTCATTTACAGGTCAGATTTGGAATCTCTGCTGTAAAATGAGATTATAAATGAATTTAAGGGAGACAAATGCTGTAACAAAAAGAACATTCATAAACCGTAGTTGTTTCCCTTGTTTGAACCATGCTAATTCCTTAAAATGCCCTTTTCCAGTAACTGTGACCTTCATCTGTGACCTTAACCTTTGACCTAGTGACCTCAAAATCATTAGGGGTCATCTGCAACTCATGATCAATGTACCTATGAAGTTCCATGATCCTAGGCCCAAGCGTTCTTGAGTTATCGTCTGACAACCACCTGGTGGACGGACGGACTGACCGACAGACAGACCGACATATCGACATGAGCAAAGCAATATACCCCCTCTTCTTCGAAGGGGGGCATGGTGGTGGTAACACTGACGTAGCATTACAATAACAATACTTAAGAATGATCAAATGGGAAAAGGTAACCTAGCACTGGCAGTAAATATGGGGATCATTTACAGGTCAGATTTGGAATCTCTGCTGTAAAATGAGATTTTAAATGAATTTAAGGGAGGCAAATGCTGTAACAAAAAGATGGGTTTGTGAAACACAATGTCCCGCTATATGATGTTTGACCTTGAAGGATGACCTTGACCTTGTGGAGGATGACCTTGACCTTTCACCACTCAAAATGAGCAGCTCCATGAGATTCACATGCATGCCAAATATCAAGTTGCTATCTTCAATATTGCAAAAGTATTCATAAAATAAGCCATTTGGGCCACATATATTTGACCTCTGACCTTGAAGGATGACCTTGACCTTTCACCACTCAAAATGTGCAGCTCCATGAGATGCACATGCATGTCAAATATCAAGTTGCTATCTTCAATATTGCAAAAGTATTTATAAAATAAGCGATTTGGGCCACATATATTTGACCTCTGACCTTGAAGGATGACCTTGACCTTGACCTTTCACCACTCAAAATGTGCAGCTCCATGAGATATACATGCATGCCAAATATCAAGTTGCTATCTTCAATATTGCAAAAGTATTCATAAAATGAGCGATTTTGGCCACATATATTTGACCTCTGACCTTGAAGGATGCCCTTGACCTTGACCTTTCACCACTCAAAATGTGCAGCTTCATGAGATACACATGCATGCCAAATATGAAGTTGCTATCTTCAATATAGCAAAAGTTATTGCAAAATGTTAAAGTTGGCGCAAACAGACAGACCAACAGACAGACCAACGTACAGACCAACTTACAGACCAACAGACAGGGCAAAAACAATATGCCCCCCACTACTATAGTGGGGGACATAAAAAGAACATGCATAAACAGTAGTTGTTTCCCTTGTTTGAACCATGCTAAATCCTTAAAATGCCTATTTCCAGTAACTGTGACCTTCACCGGTGACCCTGACCTTTCACCTAGTGACCTCAAAATCAATAGGGGTCATCTGCGAGTCATGATCAATGTACCTATGAAGTTTCATGATCCTAAGCCCAAGGGTTCTTGAGTTATCGTCTGACAACCACCTGGTGGACGGACCGACCGACAGACAGACAGACAAATGACATTTGTCATTTGACAAATGACATGACATACCGACATGAGCAAAGCAAACTACCCCCTCTTCTTCGAAGAGGTGCATGGTGGTGGTAACGCTAACGTAGCATTACAATAACAATACTTAAGAATGATCAAATGGGAAAAGGTAACCTAGCACTGGCAGTAAACATGGGGCTCATTTACAGGTAAGATTTGGAATCTCTGCTGTAAAATGAGATTTTAAATGAATTTAAGGGAGGCAAATGCTGTAACAACAAGAACATGCATAAACAGTAGTTGTTTCCCTTGTTTGAACCATGCTAAATCCTTAAAATGCCTATTTCCAGTAACTGTGACCTTCACCTGTGACCTTGAACTTTGACCTAGTGACCTCAACATCAATAGGGGTCATCTTCCAGTCATGATCAATGTACCTATGTAGTTTCATGATCCTAGGCCCAAGGGTTCTTGAGTTATCGTCTGACAACCACCTGGTGGACGGACCGACCGACAGACAGACAGACAGACCGACATGAGCAAAGCAATATACCCCCTCTTCTTCGAAGGGGGGCATAACAAGTATGCAAAATATGAAAGCAATACGTCAAGGGACAATGAAAATAATCGGGGTAGTACAAAAACTTGAACATTTGCAAGTTAACACAGACGCCGGGGTGAGTAGGATAGCTCCACTATATATATTTCATATATAATAGTCGAGCTAAAAACCAATGTATTGACTAAGTTTCACGATGATTAGGCAAAAAATGTGACATCTATAGTGTTCGATCACAAGGTTTCTCTCTCTATAATCACAAAAGGAAAACTGCCCCACCCCCCTGGCAGCCATGTTTATTGACCTATCGGGACCATTTGCAAACGCATCTGAGATATATATAAAACAAATCTATTCACCAAGTTTCATGATGATTGGGCAAAAAATGTGACTTCTAGAGTGTTCACAAGCTTCTTTTTACTATATTAATATAAGAAAACTGCCCCCCCCCCCACAACTACCCTGTATTATTATGAAAACATTAATAATCAAAGGGGAGTAACTACTGTAAACTTAAATGCAATATATAGAAGAGTTGTCTCACATGTTACATGACCTTAATTCATGATTGTTTGCAAGCCTTTTTACTATATAAATATAAGGAAAACTGCCACGTCCCCCAGGCAACCATGTTTTTCAACAGACCGGAACCATTTTCAAACTTAACTCATGTAACTAGGAAACAAAAGTTCTGACAAAATTTCATGAAAATTGGGCCAAAAATGTGACTTCTAGAGTGTTGACATGTTTTCACTATATACATATAGAGAAAAATGCCCCGCCCACTTGCGGCCATGTTTTTTCACCGATCTGCACCATTTTCGAACTCGTCCGAAAAATCAATAAAACCAATATTTTGACCAACTTTCATGATGATTGGGCAAAAATTGTGACTTCCAGAGTGTTTACAAGGTTTCTCTATAGCCAAATAAGGAAAACTGCCCCACCCACTGGCGGCCATGTTTTTCAACAGACCAGAACCACTTTTGAACTCAACCAACATATCATTAAGACAAACATTTTGACAAAGTTACATGAAGATTGGGCATGAAATGTGACTTCTACAGTGTTTACAAGTTTTTTCTTTTTTTTACCTAGTGACCTAGTTTTTGACCCGGCACGACCCAGTTTCGAACTTGACCGAGATTTCATTGGGATAAAGCTTCTGACCAAGTTTCATGAAGATCGGACAATAAATGTTGCCTCTAGAGTGTTTACGAACAAATATTAACAGACGGATGTACGATGGACAAAGACTAGTCACAAAAGCTCACCTGAGCAATCAGGTGAGCTAAAAAGGTACCCAATACATATAGCTAATGGCCAATGTAGGTATCCAATACAAATAGCTTTTGGCAAATGTAGTAAAAGGTACCTTATACAAATTGCTCATGGCCAATGTAGTAAAGATACCCAACACAAATAGCTCATGACCAATGTAGTAAAGGTACCAAATACAAATAGCTCATGACCAATGAAGTAAAGGTACCAAATACAAATAGCTCATGACCAATGAAGTAAAGGTACCAAATACAAATAGCTCATGACCAATGAAGTAAAGGTACCAAATACAAATAGCTCATGACCAATGAAGTAAAGGTACCAAATACAAATAGCTCATGACAAATGTAGTAAAGGTTCCAAATACAAATAGCTCATGACCAATGAAGTGAAGGTACCCAATACAAATAGCTCATGACAAATGTAGTAAAGGTACCAAATACAAATAGCTCATGACCAATGAAGTAAAGGTACCCAATACAAATAGCTCATAGAAAATGTAGTAAAGGTACCCAATACAAATAGCTCATTACCAATGTAGTAAAGGTACCCAATACAAATAGCTCATAGAAAATGTAGTAAAGGTACCAAATACATATAGCTCATGACCAATGCTGTAAAGATACCCAATACAAATAGCTCATAGAAAATGTAGTAAAGGTATCCAATACAAATAGGTCATGACCAATGAAGTAAGGGTATTAAATACAAATAGCTCATGACAAATGTAGTAAAAGTATCCAATACAAATAGCTCATGACAAATGTAGCAAAGGTACCAAATACAAATAGCTCATGACCAATGTAGTAAAGGTACCCAATATGAATAATTTATGGACAATCTAGGAGAGTTACCCATTACAAATAGCTTATGAAAATAAAACAATCAGTTTTGGGGGTAGACTGCATGAATATTCATAAATATTCTAAGTGGACTTGACCTTATATTTAGGCTACAACTTAAGAAGGGAAACCTAACTAGCAATCATACCTGCTGATATTTTTCAAACAGTTTGTTCACGTAGATTTGCCTCCCTTTGAAGCCTCTCCAGTACCTCTGTATCGTGAGGGCAGAATACTCCTCAGGATGGAGGTGCTTTTTTGATGACTCTTCAATCTTTGGAAAGAAAATAATAATAATTATTTTTATAATTATTAATTCATCAATTTCATTTAATTGTAATTACTGTTCACATATTGCCATTCTATGAAACTGTTGTCATGGATTTCAAATCATTCTGATAAAGTTATAAAGAAGCAAAAAAGCTTACTGTTATACAGGTATGGGAAAACAATTGACATAGTCATACAAATCATGATAATCCACATGTCTTAAAAAATATTATAACCCATATGTCTCGATGGCCCAAATGGTTTGTCTTAGTAAAGTTTCAAGTAGGTGGTCATATGCCAGACTCCTGGAAAAGCTTTTCTTGAAATGAGGTTGAGGCTGGTAGGTGCAAATGTTATTTTCTAAATTTGTGGGACTCATGAAAATTTGATTGTAACCTTTAATTCCAGGACAGACAGGGTCATTATTCAAAAATACTTGATGCAAACATGGTGCGTTTGAAGATGTTATTTATGTACTTCAAGTGACTCTCATGTAGTTGTTTTTCACGTTATGTTTGCACGTTCACATAATGTGCATGGTAGCCATGGTTACAACACAATCACTGACAGAGCAGGATGTTTAAGGATGTTGTCTTTTTGTTTTGTATCATCCTCAAGACTGGTAGAAGGCATGACAAGACTATTGTCAAGCAATATATGTCCCCTACCGGTGAAACTCCACCAGTTTCAGATTTATTTATATATATATTTGTTACCATAGCAAACAGATTTTATTAGGTATGAACAAAATGAAATGACGTGCATTATCTCCATATTGCCATCTATCCATGTTTTAATTTTCATGAAAAAATATGAAGAACTTTTAAAGTTATTGCAGGATCCAGAAAAGTGTGACAGACAGACTGACAGACACACTGACTGACACACAGAGCGCAAACCATAAGTCCCCTCCGGTTTCATCGGTAGGGGACAATAAGCACAAAAGCTAATGTTGACCTTCTATAATCCAAATTATGCCTCTGTCTAGCAACACCAATAGGATATATCCTAGTAATTGAACTTTAACTAGTAGACCAAGTGTGAAGTGTAAACATATTGGATAACCCACCTCACTTGATGGAAACACTTTGGCTGCTGCTCTAGCATTCATAGCCTGAAATAACAATAAAAATCTGATAACACGATCACATATATGTTTATACATATTATTACAGTGCTTTCCACAGGAATTTTGTCAGGCGCCCGGGGGCTGATAGGGGTGGTTCGGGAGGGGTGTCCCCTGCCAACGTTGATTTTTTTTATTTATCATGTCAATTGACTTTCTGTGGTGCGTTATAACTCAAAGAAAAACGGCGTAAAAAGACGTCATTTGGTGCACTGGGACTCTTCAAGAAAATCCCCCAGTCATTAAAAAATATATATTGTTTAATTGTTTTAAAACTTTCCCGCATAGATAGTAAAATCCCGACTTGAACAATTCCCCAATACATCCATTTCAACCTGACTCTATTGCTGTATACTTACTACTTTTCAAGTTTCTATTTATTACCCGATAATCCGTTTATTCCGTTTTTATAAATCACTATCTGGTAAATATTTCCGATAAAAGCTCTCAATGATTTCTTTAACACAAACCTTGCCATTTTTCTATAGTATCAAATAAATTTTAAGTTTATAGATTTGATTAAATATTTCCTCTGAACATGCGTCAATCCCCTGACGTGTTGTGTGCTTGTTAAAACGCTCAATACACGCACACACGCTTTCTATGCAAATGACGCGACGTTGTACATGCTGCATAATTTTCGCGCTCTTTTTAATTGAGAAAAAGATTCAACACAAAATAAATTTGCACTGCTAATTTGAAGCAAGAATATTTCAATGTTGCGGTAACATTTACATTCAGAAGTATGTTTTGGATTAAAAAACGCGTTAACATCGACTTACGGGAATGGGTTTCAGATTACAAATTTAATTATTCCCATTTGAGATTTCAACAAATATAAACAGTTGCGTTATGAATTCAACGATAAGCACTGTATTAGTAGGAGATTATCACCTAGTTAATACTGGGTATATAAACAAAAATTAGTGATTCTACCTTATAATAAAGTTGTATATATATTAACCCTGTACAGTTATTTAATTCAATGTATACCCTACCTCAAGAAAATGTTTGTTCCGATCAAAACGATCATGTCGGATCTGATCAAAGTTTAATTCTCGTAGACTGGTGTCTGCTTCAACATCCAGATCTGGGTATGAATTTCCCCCAGCCTCAGCCATTGTTCATATAATTAAAACTCTGTGATTAGTTCAACTGTTAGCTGTACCTGAAAAACAGAACCAATAAACAGCTTAAAAGGCAACTGAGAGTCTTCTTATTAAGTGAAATGAAAACATGTACCGTTGACCATGTTTTTAGAAGATCCATTATATTGAAATACATTTAGGAAAATTACATGCAGAGAATAACTTTCAACTTCAAAAATGGTACATATTAGGTGAGATAAACTGTGATCATTTCTATTATTAAGTCACAAGTCCCTCTAAGTTAACAATTTGTTCAATTTACTGCTTGTGAGCCGTGACTTCCCCACAGTAAACAAATATTTTTACAAGACATGTATGTCAAACTCTTTCTGAATAGCTAATCAAAGCCAGTAAAATGGTAAATTTATAGGCGATGTTGGTAGCCAGTTAATTTAATATGCATTGTTGTTTGTAGTAAAGGTGGTTATGAACCAGGAAGGTCAGTTGGTCAAGTGCCTAGTTGCAATAATTCAACTCTCAGCTTAGAGCCGCCATAGAAAAAATTATCAAAGGCTCTGGGAGTCTGTTTATATGGACTAGTTAAGTGCCTAGCTAGTGTTTTATATAAGCGGGTTACTGCATGGTTGACTCTTGTTCCCATTATTATTTAGCAGCGACATGAGCGCAGATTTTGGCATTTTTGAAAACATTGTTAAATTAATTTACAAACACAACTAATTTTTGGACTAGTTTGAAAAAAATGGAATGACAAGAGAAAACACCTGGGAATCAAACTTGCTACAAATACACCACAAAGGCTTATGCAATTTGCAACATAGTTTAAACCCTGTCTATGTAATACAAGCTTTTACCAAATTATTAATGAAAAGCGTTATAAACGCTTGTTAGTGTTTACTATTTCGATTGATTATTAATAAAGTAACTCATATTTAAAAAAAAATATTAGTCACATTATTTTATTATTTTGCTTGTTTGAATATAATGCAAACATTCTTTTTTGAATCTATTACAATTGTTTTGGGAAATTTCATTCACCAACCTGTAAAGTGTTTTTTTATATTATTTCAGTTTAAAAAATGAGTTTTTTGAGTAGACGTAAAAGGTTGATGGGGAAGAATTGAAGTGTTCAGTGGCAAGATAATCAATGGACCTGTAATTTTGTTATCTAAATAAATTATTTGTGCAACAGAAGCAAATCAAATATATTTCACTGACTGTATTTGATGATGTTTTTTATTTAAAATGGGGATTTAATTTATCGATGTTTTGCTTTAGTAAATTAAAATAAAAAGATAAATAAATTATAAATCCTTACCAAAACAAGACACTAAGCAATTCTTACAAATAAAATATTTTCATGCACCTAGAAATATTAGCCAATCAGATGCGCTGTTACAAGACTGGTTACGACAGGTGTCAGACATTTGTAAACAAGAAGTTGGCAACCAACAAAATATGCCTGGTATGTATATTCAATTTAGTTTTCGATATGTTCCATTAGTTTTTTTTTTTTAACATACACATTTTGCCTTATAAATATGAATTTGTCAACGTCCATCCATTGGCATTGGCATAAATAAAATTAGAGTATCATTGTGCATTAGTCAATATAAATTGCCGCCATAGAGTCTTTTGATGATTTTTGCTTTGGCAGACTCTTGGCGTCAATAGTCCACTCTATCTTTTTAATAGCGAAAGTTTTCCTTCTTTGTCTATATTGATGCGCAAGGAATTTGGTGCGCAACATTCAAGCCCCGATATCAGACAGTTAGTATCAACGGATTGCAATAATATTTACATACCTGTGTAGATAATTCATTTCTCAATAATGTTCCGTAAGAATTATGTAATGAATCTTTCAATTTTGCACGCCTGACCAATTTAAATCAACACACTACTTACATTTTCCATTCCAATCGCTGTGCCCGCTGTATACCGCAGGTAGATTTTAATCGATAACGCAGCCTATTACACTGTAATGGCTTCTTCTGATTGGTTGATATTTAAATATTTCATAACATGACGAGAGGTCAGTGATTGTAATATTGTGATTTAAGCAGAAGTTTAACTGAAACAAATTATGCCTTTTAACTTCAATTCGACGCTATTTGAGGTAAAAATGGACTTCTTAACTAAAACTTTATGAGTTGGTTATGTTATTTTGCAATTTTAAGCATATTGATATAATAGCATTGTATTCCTTTTTCGTTATGGTTTTTACAGACCGGAGTTTCAGCGTTCAGATTTATTCTGAACGCGAATTATTTCAGCTACATTGTGCATATCATGATATTTTAATGTTTCAACTTTTATCACGAAATGTATTTAATCCCAAACTTAAATTCTGCATTATATGTAACATTTTTCAACTGACCGTCTTTATTTCTTCTTGGTCTTCAAGGTCTTATTTTAGTCCATATAAACGGACTCCCAAAGCCTTTGATAATTTTTGCTATAGCGGCTCTGGGATTCCATCTGCACCCCTTCTTATACATGGGTGCAGTTCAGCCCACGGAATCCGTGCGCTTTACTAAACTGACGTCGCTAGAGACAAATTGAGGAAAATAATGAATAAACATGTTAAATTTACCTGAATGGCAACCTACGGATGTTATCCTTTGCATGCACCCTATAAAAACATGACGATGTTTCAACACACTTTTCTCGATGACATGTTTATGTTTAAATTTGAAACAGTGTATTCCATATCGAATACCACATCGTTATTGACTTTAAAGGCTGGAGCACATAACCCGACATGCAAAATATTGGTGTACTGTGACCTAACCAATATTGTCAATTTTCCAATATGGCGGATACAGCATACAAAACAAAACCAAAGTCAATAAAAATCAATTATTTCTTGCTTTAATGGTACCATTTGGATGAGTTTGTGGTTTAAATAGGAAAGCTTTAATAAGTAGTTGCAGTTTCAGTGTTTCTTAACCCTTGCATTGTTGATAACATTTTGCACCCATGGACAAGAGAGAGCGCATTGCAACTCTAAGTTGAATTATTGCAACTAGGTCTTATTTACGCTCAATTGGTCATTGTCGGCTCGGGTACTACTTACATGTACCCCTGGTGCTGTTAAGTATACTTACATGTACCCAGGATACAGTAAATATACTAAATTGTACCCGGGAAATTTAACGCTGAATCGGTCCTTGTCGGCGTTTATTAAAAATTAATTATATTCACATTAATGTAAATTTTCTGTAAAATGGCCTCTATATTAATCGATACTCATTCTAAAAAAGCATGTTGATGGAGATTTTTTTTAAGAGAAGTTTGTTGAAGATAATCAGTAGCTCCTTTTACGACATCGGATATTGGGAGGGAATACAACTTGGATAAGTCTTATATCGACCGGGTACAATTAAGTATATTTACTGTACCCGGGGTACGTGTAAGTATACTTAAGGTTACCCAGGGTACATGTTAGTAGTACCCGAGCCGACAATGACCAATCAAGCCTTATTTACACCTATGTTTAAAATAGGGTATAAGTGTATAAGCTCCGCCCATAATTATTGCAGAATAATCCATTTAAGATTTTCTTCTTTGTTTATATGAATTTTGCAGGTGCTGTGTAAGAATATAAAATATTTGAGCTACTCAATCGGAAAAAAAGGATAAATGTCCACAATTGCTTTCAATGTTAGGTTCAGAAAGGTTTAGCTCATTTGATAGAGCGCTGAACTACAAACTTTGATACTGTTGATAATAGAAAAAAAACAAAATAAATAAACAAACAATATAACAAAAATTAAAAACAAGCTTAATATGGTCACACAGACCCTAACTAGCAGTGATGACTAAAGCTTTAAAAAAGTTCAGATGTATCTGACTGTGAAAACAACTAAGTATAATATTGTAAAAATTGATCTTGGGTGAATGGTCTTGAATGCTTGTTGACAATATTTTTAATTGTTTGTTTGCCTGAATAACTTACCTGATTTTTTATTTTATTTTTTATTTTTAGCAAAGCCAGGTAGGAAATTGAGTGTTCATGTGCAGTCATGGCTGTTGTTGACAGTTTGTGGCATAGTTTTAATAATTCATTTTTATGTCCCCCTTCGAAGAAGAGGAGGTATATTGCTTTGCTCATGTCGGTCGGTCGGTCTGTTGGTCCGTCCACCAGGTGGTTGTCAGACGATAACTCAAGAACGCTTGGGCCTAGGATCATGAAACTTCATAGGTACATTGATCATGACTCGCAGATGACCACTATTGATTTTGATGTCACTAGGTCAAAGGTCAAGCTCACGGTGACCCAAAATAGTAAAATGGTTTCCGGATGATAACTCAAGAACGCTTAGGCCTAGGATCATGAAACTTGATAGGTACATGTAGATTGATCAGGACTCGCAGATGACCCCTATTGAATTTGAGGTCACTAGGTCAAAGGTCAAGGTCACAGTGACCCGAAATAGTAAAATGGTTTCCGGATGATAACTCAAGAACGCTTTGGCCTAGGATCATGAAACTTGATAGGTAGATTGATCAAGACTCGCAGATGACCTCTATTGAATTTGAGGTCACTAGGTCAAAGGTCAAGGTCACAGTGACCCGAAATAGTAAAATAGTTTCCGGATGATAACTCAAGAACGCTTAGGCCTAGGATCATGAAACTTGATAGGTAGATTGATCATGACTCGCAGATGACCCCTATTGATTTTCAGGTCACTAGGTCAAAGGTCAAGGTCACGATGACCCGAAATAGTAAAATGGTGTCCGGATGATAACTCAAGAATGCTTATGGCTAGGATCATGAAACTTCATAGGTACATTGATCATGACTGGCAGATGACCCCTATTGATTTTCTGGTCACTAGGTCAAAGGTCAAGGTCACAGTGACAAAAAACATATTCACACAATGGCTCTCACTACAACGGAGAGCCCATATGGGGGGCATGCATGTTTTACAAACAGCCCTTGTTATAATTACATTCCTAGTTAGCTCTATATTTTATGCAAAATTCTGCTCTTAGGACAATAAATAAATGACATATTAATTTTATGGTACATATTTACTTTCGTTTTAACAAACTAAGAGATTTAGCAAACAACATGGAATTCATTTAAGCATATGTGTTGTGCTGTACATGTTTCTTGTGTGTCTAGGCAAATGTGTGTGCGCTCTTATTGGCTTGCACTGGTATTTATATTTGGAGTGGAAATATTTTCTGTATTGAAGTCGTATATTTAAAGGTGTCTTAAAATTTGCTTTTAAATGACATTAAAATAAAATATACAAGATGTTTGGAAAAAGACTTTTGCATGGTTTTATTTGTAAGGGTCATGATATTAATATAAATTGTAAATGTTCATAATTTATTTGTTTAAGTCAAGAAAAAGTATGCCAATATCCAAGGGGCTGTGACTATTTCAATCTGCATTAATTGTTATTATCTGCTTGTACATTCACAGTTAAAATGAGGCCCACCAAACCATTATATTGTCTGCTTGGCTGATAGCCCCCCCCCTCCTGCCTTTTAGTAGCGCCAGGCTTTATCTTTAGTTGTTGGAATGAAGACTGATAGATATTTCATAAGTACATTAATTTCATATATAGCTCAGAAAAAATACGCAAACATCCACGAGGCAGTGAATGCTGGGGATGTTGTGGCCTTGGAGACGATGGTGAAAGCAGGGGCCAGCATCAACGAGGTCAACGAACGAGACAAGTTCACTCCCCTGCACTGCGCATGTAATGTGGGGGCTCTTGAAGTAAGTGCATTAAAATTGTGATAATTAAAAAATAAATCTTAAAGAAGCCCTATGATAACTTAACCTTTATTAACAGGTTTTCAACCAAGGCTAGCATGCAGCTGGTTTCAAGAAGGTGGTTTTTTCTCAATAACTTCAGTTTGTAGTATTCAATTTTGTATACTTGTATGCAGACCCAGCTTGAGGCATGTCAGCCTGGTCAAGGTTGAGCTCACTGTTACTTAAAATAGAAAAACAGTTTTTGCTCAATATACAATTTGACTAGGTGATTCCTAAGAAAAAAACTGGCTTTCATTCAATGACTTGTGTTCGGATGGAGTTATTTTATTGCAATTTTTTATGCAGGTAAATTACATGCAGACCAAGCTCGGGAGCATTTGGTGCTAATGATCATCACTGTAACTAAAATATAAAAAAATGCACTTAAATGGGGATTGCACAATTATCTTAAAAGTTTAAAGCCTGGTTTTGGGGCGTTGCCATGTTTATTGTTGATCTTATAGAGTAGAAGCAGTTACCGCCTCTAAAAATTTCAAATCATGCAGTTTTTCTTCAAAACTGATCTTTCGCTAATATTTTCATTTTCTGTTGCTATGTAAATGTTTCATCAAAATGCCAAATGTAATGTTAAGTTCCTGCACCACCATTCTCCCACCATCACACTCTGATAAAGATACAAGAGGTAAGAAAAAGTTCTGAACAGCATTGGATTAATGAGAAATCAAAATGGAAACTTATAGTGACCCTATGATAACCGTCAATCTCAATTAAAAACTTTGTCTTATTTACGTATAACTCAATTTAGTGTTAACCGTATTATCTATATACTGCAATTAACCAATGAAATTCAAACCCCAATAATACGAATTAAAAAAACAATCCCATTAGTCATATTTTTACTTAGAATGATCAATCTGTGGATGATTAAATTAATATTAATCAGTGTTCGACCAGGCATGTGATTATTTCATTACTAAAATGCATACAATTGTAAATTCCTTCTTAAATTAGAAATCTATGTATATTTTTAACTTTATGATTTCAGTGTCTTCACTGGTTGCTATGGCATGGTGCTGACACCACGGTTACCACTCCAAAGGGTTGGACCCCTGCACACATAGCCGCAATACGGGGTCAAGACGCATGCCTACAGGTAGATGTTTTTTAAAGGAACTTGGAAAGAATAGAATAGCAGGGCGCTGCAGCCGTAACATCCCCCTCTCCCTCTGCTGCACGTCTAGATTTGTAAATTAACACAAAAACTGTAAATCTGTAGATTTTGTGTGTGCTGATTTTTAAAAGCAAATGAAAAGACTATGGTTGAAAAAGGGATGCAATACTTTATATTTTCTATTAAATGTTAACCTGATACTTGTTTCTTAAAATGCGTAAATTGATTAAACTAAATGTTTTTATAGCACTTAATTTGGCATACTGAATTTACAACATCTTGATTGGAACAAAATACCACACTCATGACTGGAAATAAAAACTTTTCAATAAAGAAAGCAATAAACTAGTAATGAGACGTTTTGATAATTGGCTATAAAATCGTTTGGTTTTGTTAAAAATTAACTTTGGATTTGGGAGCTATAATCGCAGAATTATTAGACACGTTTATTTTAGTCATGATAAGAAGCAATTGATTAAGACTGGTTGATTTGGATCAAAATTATATGTTTGGCAAATACCTGGGTAACCAGGGTAAAATGGACCCACTTTTGCTCAAAATCAATGTGTTTTCCCTGAAAGGTCACAGGGGCAAGTCCACCCTATAAATATACTCTACCAAGAGGCTGATGGACCTGTTAATAAAACTTCTAAATATTGTGTTCTTTATATTTGAAAAATGGCAGAAAGTTTCTTTGTGCATGTGTACACAAGTTGTTAGTTATGTTTCCATAGCATGACAGCATAAAAATATAAGTATTCTGAATTTAAATTATTTATTTGTGATTTGAAATTTATATAAGTGCACTGACTCCAACGTTGTATATTTTTCTCCTCAGGGTCTTGCTAACAACAATGTGAACCTCAGTGCCAAGGATCATAGAGGCAGCACACCGGGCCACCTGGCTGCTGCACACGGGAACTCCTTCACCCTCAACACCATCCTAAGATCTGGCACAGTGAGTAACATAAACATGCGCAAGATATAACTGTTTAAGTGAGAATAATACCTTATTTATGTACCTGTATCCACATTAAAACAGGGACAGAATAAAACCCCATAGAGTTATACTCTGTTAAGGTTCCGCCTGTAACATTAACAGTTGCACAATATCACTGCATATGTGTCTTGTTCTGGGAAAACTGGGCATAATGCATGTGTGTAAAGTGTCGTCCCAGATTAGCCTGTGCAGTCCACACAGGCTAATCAGGGACGACACTTTCTGCTTTAATTGTATTTTTCTTTTAAAGAAAATCCTTTTTTACAGAAAATCTAGTTTAAGCAGAAAATGTCGTCACAGATTAGCCTGTGCGGACTCCACAGGCTAATCTGTGACAACACTTTAGGCACATGCATTATGCCCAGTTTTCTCGGAACAAGACTCATATGTTTGTTTTGCAAGGAACACTTCTGTGTCTTTACAATTTCCCAGAGCATGGATAATTTGTTAGTAGTGAGAACAGTTGTATAATATTATAAATCCCATATTGTGAGTGCCAGCTTTCATATATGGGTGTTTAATGTAGGGTCATTATAAAAGAAACACTGCTGTTTGAGTTGTTCTAATCAGTTTTTTTCTGATTTTTAGGCTAAATTTGTGCTTTAATTTAAACTTTGACATAATTTTCTAGCAAACTTGTTATTTAATAATCAATGAGTTAACTAGGATACATTTAATGATTAAGCATTTCTTTATTTGCTTACTTCTTATTTTGTTCATTGATTTACTGTCAATTGAATTCGTTGAAGGGTTTTTTGAACCAACAAGGACTAAAGGTATTAACACTTAAAGCCAGGATGGCGTATCAGATTGGGTTTGTTGATATACTAATAGCTTCTATTAATGTTGAAGTCTCGTTGTGGATTGTGTGTGTGTGTGTGTGTTACACTTAGATAAAGCATGTTTCCAAAACAATCATTTATGAAATTAAAGTGTCCTATTTTCTGAAAAGAATCTGTTCATGATGTTAAATATATGAAAACATAGACAAAACGATCTACTTTGTTTTGTAAAAACAAACAGGAAAAACTTGACATGTATTTATAATGTAATTTTTTATGTTGTTTATATTTTATTCAATATAATATATTAATTATATTTGAGTGATTTAACACTAAGTGTGTTGAGCATTTTGTACATTGCTGCATGGTTTAGGTATTTGTGTGCACTTGTATTATAAATTAGTAATTGTGTAATTTATTAACTCTTATTTTCAACATCAAATGAATTAAACAAAATATGATTGTAGTAGTTTTACAAGAACATATTAAGTCTGCATGCATTTATAAAACAGCAAATATGACAATGAATTCAATGGCTTTTACAAGTTCATTCCAGTATTAAATATCGATAAAGTATGCATGAAATACTAGGCCAGTCATGGATTTCAGTAATTCAGATTCTGATTATGCTAAACATCTAATGACGTCACATCTGTAAAAAAAAAAATATGGATTTTTTATCATGTTTTGGAAATGATAAAAAAATGTGTAACTAATTGAGCGTTCGGCTTGGGTCAGAAACTTAAATAACCTATTAAGTTTCATCTTAACATGTTTATTCCGGAAGGACATAAGCATGGACAAAACTATACCTGTTACTCGAATCAGTCTCAGTAAAGTTGTCATTCCATTAGCTTGTCACGAGGTGTGGTGGTCTTTATGATTACTGATCCAAATGCATATTTACTGGCCAATTAAATCAAATATACTTAACCAGAACTTCGCCTGACAATTATTTTGAAAAGCATAATTTTATCAAACAGATAAACAGGTCCCTTAAAGTAAAATAGCAAGGGCACTTCCTCTGTCAGAAATCAGAACATCTGGCTAAGTTGGTTGCGTAAAAAATGGTCCCTGTAACTAGCTTTGTCTGAGGTCACATGTAGACTTTTGCAGAGACTGTCATTTGTTTTCTCAGGACATAAACACAACAGACAAGAATGGCTGGACGCCGGTACATGCGGCCTGTTACCACGGGAGACTGGGCTGTCTACAACTACTCAACAAGTGGGGTGCCAGTATTGACGAGTGCGATAATATCGGGAATACCCCAGGTAATTTGCTGTTGTTGTTATCTATTCAATTGAAAAGGTTGCAATGTGATCTTTCCCTTGAAATTATGCGTCGAGTTTTTTTTTATTAACTTTTATCTTGAAATATACTAAGTACTGGTCTTACCAAGCATTGTAATTAATCATTTTAACTTTGTTGCCATCAAACTCACAGGTCTACTCTAAAATTGCTAGTGTGCTTGTTTATTTGGACTTTATTTAAAGATTAACCCTTGTATTGAGAACATGTAAGTTTTTATCAAGATTTATTTAAAATTAATACGAGATATCATTTTTTTAACCTTGAAGCATCAATATATGTGTACTTTTAATGTATATTCATTGTATGGTTGAGCTTACTTACTTAAGTAGGTCTATGCATTAGAAATACTTACGTTTCAAATATCATGCAAAATGTTTCCCTGTATTTGATATAACTCAAAGTCTATGGACAATATTCAAACAACTTATGTTAAGTGGTGAACAAATCTATGTTTGATATAGAGGATATTTGTTGATTATGTTAGATTATCCATTTACTGATCCCCTCTGTTGATCTTAGCACACAACGCAGCAGCTGAGGGTCACCTGCCCTGCCTGAAGTTCCTCGTCAGCACAGGTATCAGCCCCACGCACATGCTGGGCGCCCGTAACGACCAGGGGGAGACGCCCAAGGATCTCGCCCAGCAGTTCTATAAGGACGCCATCATCGAGTACATCAACGGCATCGAGTGGGAACGGGACCACCCGGAACAGGCTGAGAGTGAGTCTATAGGGCCTGTATTTACAAACCCATTGTTAGATATAAGATTAGACTTACAACCCAAAAAATTACATGCAGCATTTGAATAATTTGATCACCCTCTTTTTCAGCAAAAATAATGATTTTTCATGAATCTTAATTTTCAGACATACGGGTTTTTTTGTCCATAATTAATGTCTCTTAATTTTCAGACAGTATATTTTACCACGCTATTCTACAGACTTTTGCTCTGTTTTGGCTTATCTTGTTACACTTTGATTATGGATTTTTATGCTCTCCATATATATAGTGGCCAGTTTGTACTTTCGTACTTCCGTACTTCTGTACTTCCGTACTTCCTTCCGTCACACTTTTGTGACAGTTTCTCATAGCCCATTCAATATTTTACCGATCTCTTACATATTTGGCATGTAGGTACCTTGCATGGACCTCTACCTTTTGATGAGGTTTGACGTCACTAGGGTCAAAGTAAAGGTCACCGAGGCTAATAATATATTTTCCATCACCATTTCTTTGCAGTTTCTCATAGCACCTCCAATATCTTCTAGATCTCTTACATATTTTGCATGTAGGTACCTTGCATAAACCTCTACCTTTTGATGAGGTTTGACGCCACTGGGGTCAAGTTCAAGGTCACCAAGGCTAATAATTAAATTTTCCGTCACACTTTGTTACAGTATCTCATAGCGCCATCAATACTTTACTGATCTCGTAAATATTTGACATGTAGGTACCTTGCATGGAACTCTACCTTTTGATGAGGTTTGAGGTCACTGGGGTCAAGGCGTCAAGGTCACCAAGGCTAATAATAGATTTTCCATCATCATTTTTTTTGCAGTTTCCCATAGCGCCTTCATTATTTTACAGATCTCTTACATATTTGGCATGTAGGTACCTTGCATGGACCTCTACCTTTTGATGAGGTTTGAGGTCACTGGGGTCAAGGTCACCGAGGCTAATAATAGATTTTCTCAATGTCACACGTTTGTTTCCACAAAATTAACCCATATATCGACAAAGCGTCATTGGGGAGCATCCATCAGTTTTGCTGTCACTGATATCCTTGTTACATTTAAATTAAGGTCATGAAACATTGCAGATGCATGCCTGAGGGCAATTGACCATTTAATTTGGGTAATTTGGTAATTAACCATGTATACCGGTAGAAAATAATGGATTCACCAAACATGATTTGAAACAGTGTCGTCCTATTAAGGAAGCAGATTTTTTTTTGTTTTAACATTTTTGCTGTATATCATTTCAGGCAAGAGCTAGCAATTTCTGTGCAATTGTATTAATTTTTTAAAGCAGAAAAAGACGAGTTAATCACAAAAAAATTATTGTACTTATTTCAGCATAAGTCAAATTTTAGGACACCTTAATGTTGGTCTCTAAATTTTCAGAAACCTGTAATTATTGAATATTTTTCGTTTCAAAACTAATAACGGTAGTTTAAGGAGGATAATTTCCCAAAACTAAAACAATTATTGAAAATATTCCCAATTTAAAGTATATTCTTTTGGTGAACACGACTGTATGACGTTATTGTTGTATTTGTTTAAACCTTTTCCACTCAGATGCATTTTGATTTCTTTGTAGTCCCTTAGAAAATCAAATTAAATTTGAGTCTATGACCTTATTGTTGTATTGGTTTAACCTGTAACGACACTTCCCGTCTGATCTTGATTTTTGCTGTGAAGAGACTTCCTTCAAATGAAAAATACCATAAAAGCTGGAAGTGGCAGGCTGTTCTGGTTTTATGCATAGCTATTTTTGCTTTTCTTATGAGTGGGAAGGGTCATGTTTTCATTAGAATAATTGGCTTTTTCCATGGTAATGGAGTCAAATTGAGTTGATAATCAGAGAATATTTTGAAAAGGACATCAGTAAGTTTATGTGATTGTTGATGTGTTCTTTTCCTTGTAGATCTTTTCATTTCATTGTTGGAATTTTCTTTATCAGGGATTTTAATCAAGTGTAGTAGATGCTGTTTATCACTTCACATTGTTACTGATTTGAAGTAATTGTTTCTTTCATTCAGTACTTTCGTTTGTTATAGACTTTATCATTACATGACTGGTCAGGTGTGTAATATGATTACTGATATCTGTTTGCAATAGTGTATGTTGTTTTCATAACATATCTGGAAAGATGATTTGTTTATTACTAAAGAATGACTGCATTTTTGTGATAATTTTTCAGATCTGGCATTCCCTGCCCATGTGGCTGCATTCAACGGTGACCTTGACCACCTGAGAATGCTCGTGGAGAATGGAGTAGTGAACATAAATGAACGTGATGACAAGGGCTCAACACCCGCACATAAAGGTGAAATATCAGTTAGGCTCTTAGAAGGCAACAGTTTGTTCTACCATAACAACATTATATACAGTGAACAAATGGTTTGTTCTACCATGACAATATTATATACAGTGAACAAATGGTTTGTTCTACCATGACAATATTATATACAAAGAAAATTTGTGCTGCCTAAAGTTTCTTTTCACAGTTAATAATCTATGTTTTATCAATACAAATAAATGTACGTAAAACTCACATTTAATATGCCTTGTATAGGAAACAAAATACTCCAAATGTGATCAGCACAGACAGCTCCTTAATATTATTTCGTATAACAAATGTATTTTTTCAATGATTAAATAATCCATGCGTCCTTGGAAATATCACCGATACTTTACTCATCAATCATGCTAAGGTTGGTCAAGTGACTAAAGCATAGTTGAACAAATAAATGTTTTTATGGAGGTAATTAAAAAAATTTGGTGTTGACTTTGGAAATATAACTCTGCTGTCAAATTGTATTGCAGTCAACATTTTTAATGGATTTTATAATGGGTAAAATGGCATCATGTTTCAATTATCCATATGGTATAAACTTGACCTGAAGCAAAAATCAACATAGGGTAACTCAGTCCACAGTTGTGTATGCATTATTGACAATATTTGAGTTCTGTAAAATGTAACAATAACTATGAGATATTGACTCAAAACTTGCAGTATCCATGTCATGAATATTGAAATGATGACTTATAGATAGACAACAGGGGGTAACTTTAAAAAACGTGTTTGCATAATTTCCCATTTCTCAACTCCCAATATTCATGTTCGGTGAAAATTGCACAACAAATAAGAGATATTGACCCAAAACTATAACAGAGTCATAATTATTAATTATTTGATGTTTTCTCAGCTGCTGGGCAGGGCCACGTGCACGTGCTACAGTGGCTTATAGAGATGGGCGCAAACATGTCAATTACAAACCAATCAGGCGAGACCCCGCGTGACGTGGCCAGGAGATTCTCCAAACTGGCGTGTGTCAAGCTGCTTGGTCGAGATCCACTACTCAGGGGGGAACAAGAGGAGGCCGAAGGTTTGTAACAGTACTGTCGAATAATTCGATGGAATAATAACACACAACTTAAGTAACATATCATAGAGATCAATTTAGCTATTAAACACGACGCTTTCCAGTCCATAAAATATTATAATGAACAAGATATTTTAGACTTACAAACTTGCATGTGTCAAGCTGGTAGGTAGTGATCAACTACTTAGAGGAAGCAGTTGCTTTGTAAAAATAGTTAAGGTTGCTTTATTTAAAGTAGATTGTTTGTAACAGTAGTTAATGTTGCTTAACCATTTATTACTCAGATATGCATTTTGACGTGTCTGAAGACCCTTAGAAAATCAAATTAAATTAAAAACCTTCATAAATAGATTCTTCTTTTCCAACCATTCTGTACTGATGAGCCACAAACAGCATAAAACCTGAAGAGACTGCGATTAACTCACAGGCATTTCTGATTCTATGCTGGTTGCATAAACCATTTTCACTTCGCCTCTTAGTGAGAAAAGGTTAAATTGGTTTAAATATGACCAATATTTTAGCAGGATAGTTGTAAACTAAAACTGGCTTTCAGCATGAATCAATATCTGTTTTTAATGTTTAGACAATAAAAAATACATTAATTTGTACTGCACTGTCGTTGTTGTGTCAGCGGAATGTATCAGGTTAGTTAAATATGGACATTTATATTGTCTCTTGGGTCCTGATACCTTTTTTTCAGGGATCATATACTCAGCTTTTGTTCACTCATTATGTTGTGAAGCTTTATGAAGTGAAAGATCATCATGCCTCACACATAAAGTATGTATTTAGGATGGGACACATGTTTAAGATCAGGACTAAAATAGTTATCAAGATTTTTTTTCCTCATTGGTCCTGATTTCATTTGCAGATCTTGGATATCCCGCACACCTTGCAGCATTTTCTGGAGACCTGGAACACCTGGCGTCCCTCATAGAGAAAGGCGTCAGTAATATCAACGAGCAGGATGAAAAGGGGTCTACTGCCGCACATAAAGGTAAGAAGGCCACAATAGTGTATAATTGTTATTAAACATGAGTTGAAATTGATGCATGAACAGTGTTTTTACAATTTTGGGAATGGAGCTGGGGCACTTTTGATTGGGAAAAAATGCGTCGTTTCGACTAAAATTCGGAAGTAGATGTTGGTTTTTCTTCTAACAATTACTTTAAAATTGAGAATAAAAGAGTTTTCAATATTATATTTACTAAGGTTCATCTTAGAGACCTGATAGGGATTTAATGGTTGAAATATATTTAAATTTATTTTTGGAAATGTTCAATTGGGAATTTTCGGCAATCATTTGGAAAAATTAATACATTGTGAGATGGAAAAATCGAGCAGAATTGCGGACCCAAATATGAACAAACATAACAAGAAAATATTAAAATACAGTTAACATTATCTTACAATGTTTCAAGTTTTGTATTAGCAAATATGTATATATATATATAATATGTTACAGCTGCAGCCCAAGGTCATGCCCACATTCTAAAATGGCTGCTAGAAAAGAATGCGGACATGTCACTACGCAACACTCAGGGTCGTACACCGCTAGATGTGGCACGCAGATATGGCAACAAAACATGTGTGAAAATTCTTGGCGGAAACCCAGGTAACAATTTGTGAATGAAATGGGTCAGTTTAAATAAATAATTAGACTTTGCTTTGTCATTTTTGTTCTGTGAGAATCTTTAAATTATATATTTTGTTCTTCAATGTTCTGTTGCATGTGTTGCGGAATATAGGGTAATAGGTTTGGGGCATTTAGATAATATTGTCCATTATTAATTCGGCAAGTTTGATTTACGCGTCTCAGATCTGTTTTCCCACCCTTTACAGATGACTTACAACACCTGGAGGAGTGGTCAGACGAGGAAGCAGGAGGCACAGAGGGAAACACAGACGGGGCCTCCATCTCTGTCAGCGATAAACAGAAGAAAGAATCCCGAGGTAAGGGAAAATCTGTCTAATTTGTTCTTTTCAGGTCTAATCAGGTCTGCCCATGTAGTGGCAAAGACACATCTGACCTTTATATAAATTCTGAAATTCACACACTAAGTTTAGTACTTATCAGCCTATCTTTTTGCAACCAGACTCTATTGAGCAATAAACTCACTCACTCAGGCATGTCTTCTAGTATAGTCTGGGGCTTGAGGCAATTGTGATGAGTCAACTCTATTAAAATATTAAGACTCGTTAAGTCCTTCTGAATATTTAGCCTTAATGTCTTTTCTCCTGCCATTGCCCAGGGTTTTATTTCTAGTGGGGTGTACATCATAAAGCAATTGGGAGTAGTGGGCAGGAAATTGGCCATTCCAGTTTCTTGTATGGAATGTTTCAGCTATAGTTGATATCCTATTCTTGTGTGTAGGTCTTCAATTTCAGATGGCGTTTGCAATGACAATCTGGAGAGTCTGTTAGAGACATTTATTCTGGAAGACTTCTTATTGCTTCTAAATAATAATGGAAGTCATTCAGCTTCGGAATCAATATTGTAGAACATTACTGATGAAGATCCCGATCGTTGTATGAGTGCATAATTCTGTGGATCTCCAAAAGGGCCTTTATTACAAAGTGCGAAATTGGCCTTTTTAATGGTTAACCATGTTCGGCATTGGGTTTTTATTTTCATTGGCACTCAAGACCTCCATCTTCTGGGGGTTGATCATCGGTCAAATCCTGATTGCTTTAGTGTAGAGACATTTAAGTTTTTTGATGTCTTGGTACCTGTTAGCAAGGAGATCAATGTCATCTGAGTAGTCCAGCTTCTCTTAGACTGAGGTCAGTGTAGCAAGGAGATAAAAGTCATCTGAGTAGTCCAGCTTCTCTTAGACTGAGGTCAGTGTAGGAAGTAGATCAATGTCATCTGAGTAGTCTAGCTTCTCTTAGACTGAGGTTAGTGTAGCAAGTAGATCAATGTCATCTGAGTAGTCTAGCTTCTCTTAGACTGAGGTCAGTGTAGCAAGGAGATCAATGTCATCTGAGTAGTCCAGCTTCTCTTAGACTGAGGTCAGTGTAGCAAGTAGATCAATGTCATCTGAGTAGTCTAGCTTCTCTTAGACTGAGGTTAGTGTAGCAAGTAGATCAATGTCATCTGAGTAGTCTAGCTTCTCTTAGACTGAGGTCAGTGTAGCAAGGAGATCAATGTCATCTGAGTAGTCCAGCTTCTCTTAGACTGAGGTCAGTGTAGCAAGGAGATCAATGACATCTGAGTAGTCCAGCTTCTCTTAGACTGAGGTCAGTGTAGCAAGTAGATCAATGTCATCTGAGTAGTCTAGCTTCTCTTAGGCTGAGGTTAGTGTAGCAAGGAGATCAATGTCATCTGAGTAGTCCAGCTTCTCTTAGACTGAGGTTAGTGTAGCAAGAAGATAAAAGTCATCTGAGTAGTCCAGCTTCTCTTAGACTGAGGTCAGTGTAGCAAGGAGATCAATGTCAACAGAGTAGTCCAGCTTCTCTTAGACTGAGGTCAGTGTAGCAAGGAGATCAATGTCAACAGAGTAGTCCAGCTTCTCTTAGACTGAGGTCAGTGTAGCAAGGAGATCAATGTCAACAGAGTAGTCCAGCTTCTCTTAGACTGAGGTCAGTGTATCAAGGAGATCAATGTCATCTGAGTAGTCCAGCTTCTCTTAGACTGAGGTCAGTGTAGCACGGAGATCAATGTCATCTGTGTAGTCCAGCTTCTCTTAGACTGAGGTCAGTGTAGCAAGTAGATCAATGTCAACTGAGTAGTCCAGCTTCTCTTAGACTGAGGTTAATGTAGCAAGGAGATCAATGTCATCTGAGTAGTCCAGCTTCTCTTAGACTGAGGTTAGTGTAGCAAGAAGATAAAAGTCATCTGAGTAGTCCAGCTTCTCTTAGACTGAGGTCAGTGTAGCAAGGAGATCAATGTCAACAGAGTAGTCCAGCTTCTCTTAGACTGAGGTCAGTGTAGCAAGGAGATCAATGTCATCTGAGTAGTCCAGCTTCTCTTAGACTGAGGTCAGTGTAGCACAGAGATCAATGTCATCTGTGTGGTCCAGCTTCTCTTAGACTGAGGTCAGTGTAGCAAGTAGATCAATGTCAACTGAGTAGTCCAGCTTCTCTTAGACTGAGGTCAGTGTAGCAAGGAGATCAATGTCATCTGAGTAGTCCAGCTTCTCTTAGACTGAGGTTAGTGTAGCAAGGAGATCAATGACATCTGAGTAGTCCAGCTTCTCTTAGACTGAGGTCAGTGTAGCAAGGAGATCAATGTCATCTGAGTAGTCTAGCTTCTCTTAGACTGAGGTCAGTGTAGGAAGGAGATAAATGTCATCTGAGTAGTCCAGCTTCTCTTAGACTGAGGTCAGTGTAGCACGGAGATCAATGTCATCTGAGTAGTCCAGCTTCTCTTAGACTGAGGTCAGTGTAGCAAGTAGATCAATGTCATCTGAGTAGTCTAGCTTCTCTTAGACTGAGGTTAGTGTAGCAAGTAGATCAATGTCATCTGAGTAGTCTAGCTTCTCTTAGACTGAGGTCAGTGTAGGAAGGAGATAAATGTCATCTGAGTAGTCCAGCTTCTCTTAGACTGAGGTTAGTGTAGCAAGTAGATCAATGTCATCTGAGTAGTCCAGCTTCTCTTAGACTGAGGTCAGTGTAGCAAGTAGATCAATGTCATCTGAGTAGTCCAGCTTCTCTTAGGCTGAGGTAAGTGTAGCAAGGAGATAAATGTCATCTGAGTAGTCCAGCTTCTCTTAGACTGAGGTCAGTGTAGCAAGGAGATCAATGTCATCTGAGTAGTCTAGCTTCTCTTAGACTGAGGTTAGTGTAGCAAGTAGATCAATGTCATCTGAGTAGTCCAGCTTCTCTTAGACTGAGGTCAGTGTAGCAAGTAGATCAATGTCATCTGAGTAGTCTAGCTTCTCTTAGACTGAGGTCAGTGTAGGAAGGAGATAAATGTCATCTGAGTAGTCCAGCTTCTCTTAGACTGAGGTTAGTGTAGCAAGTAGATCAATGACATCTGAGTAGTCCAGCTTCTCTTAGACTGAGGTCAGTGTAGCAAGTAGATCAATGTCATCTGAGTAGTCCAGCTTCTCTTAGGCTGAGGTAAGTGTAGCAAGGAGATAAATGTCATCTGAGTAGTCCAGCTTCTCTTAGACTGAGGTCAGTGTAGCAAGGAGATCAATGTCATCTGAGTAGTCTAGCTTCTCTTAGACTGAGGTTAGTGTAGCAAGTAGATCAATGTCATCTGAGTAGTCCAGCTTCTCTTAGACTGAGGTTAGTGTAGCAAGTAGATCAATGTCATCTGAGTAGTCCAGCTTCTCTTAGACTGAGGTCAGTGTAGGAAGGAGATAAATGTCATCTGAGTAGTCCAGCTTCTCTTAGACTGAGGTCAGTGTAGCAAGGAGATCAATGACATCTGAGTAGTCCAGCTTCTCTTAGACTGAGGTCAGTGTAGCAAGTAGATCAATGTCATCTGAGTAGTCCAGCTTCTCTTAGGCTGAGGTAAGTGTAGCAAGGAGATAAATGTCATCTGAGTAGTCCAGCTTCTCTTAGACTGAGGTCAGTGTAGCAAGGAGATCAATGTCAACAGAGTAGTCCAGCTTCTCTTAGACTGAGGTCAGTGTAGCAAGGAGATCAATGTCAACAGAGTAGTCCAGCTTCTCTTAGACTGAGGTAAGCGTAGCAAGGAGATCAATGTCATCTGAGTAGTCCAGCTTCTCTTAGACTGAGGTCAGTGTAGGAAGGAGATAAATGTCATCTGAGTAGTCCAGCTTCTCTTAGACTGAGGTCAGTGTAGCAAGTAGATCAATGTCATCTGAGTAGTCCAGCTTCTCTTAGGCTGAGGTTAGTGTAGCAAGTAGATCAATGTCATCTGAGTAGTCCAGCTTCTCTTAGACTGAGGTTAGTGTAGCAAGTAGATCAATGTCATCTGAGTAGTCCAGCTTCTCTTAGACTGAGGTCAGTGTAGGAAGGAGATAAATGTCATCTGAGTAGTCCAGCTTCTCTTAGACTGAGGTCAGTGTAGCAAGGAGATCAATGACATCTGAGTAGTCCAGCTTCTCTTAGACTGAGGTCAGTGTAGCAAGTAGATCAATGTCATCTGAGTAGTCCAGCTTCTCTTAGGCTGAGGTAAGTGTAGCAAGGAGATAAATGTCATCTGAGTAGTCCAGCTTCTCTTAGACTGAGGTCAGTGTAGCAAGGAGATCAATGTCAACAGAGTAGTCCAGCTTCTCTTAGACTGAGGTCAGTGTAGCAAGGAGATCAATGTCAACAGAGTAGTCCAGCTTCTCTTAGACTGAGGTAAGCGTAGCAAGGAGATCAATGTCATCTGAGTAGTCCAGCTTCTCTTAGACTGAGGTCAGTGTAGGAAGGAGATAAATGTCATCTGAGTAGTCCAGCTTCTCTTAGACTGAGGTCAGTGTAGCAAGTAGATCAATGTCATCTGAGTAGTCCAGCTTCTCTTAGGCTGAGGTAAGTGTAGCAAGGAGATAAATGTCATCTGAGTAGTCCAGTTTTCTCAGACTGGGGTCAGTGTCCACTGCAAACCTCGTCTTTTTTCTCCTGTGACATTCCGTTTGATTGAATAACACATGCAACAAGATACAGCCTATACTTATAAATTGCTATAAATCATAATCAGCTTATCGTCAATTGCTTGACGATAATACCTTTTACATGGTCTATTTACTTGAATAACAAACATTTACACTGTATTCCACATACCCAATCAATATCATTATCAGGTCGGGCCCGACGTAAAGTTGAGGACTTGGAGCGACTGCTGGAGATTGCCAAGAAGAATTATACGCAGCTTGGTGGGTCACTGCCAGAGGATCGCAAGAGGCTACAGACCATCAAAGACAAGGACAAGTGAGTGATGAATGCTGTCATAGCCTTGCATTTGTGAATGCAGTCGTAACTTTGCCTTTGTGCCTGCAGTCGTAACTCAGCCTTTGTGAATGCAGTCGTAGCTTTACCTTTGTGAATGCAGTCGTAACTTAACCTTTGTGAATGCAGTCGTAACTTTGCCTTTGTAAATACAGTCGTAACTTTGCCTTTGTGAATGCAGTTGTAACTTTGCCTTTGTGATTGAAGTCGTAAATTTGCCTTTGTGACCATATTCAAACCTGCAGGAAATGTGCAGTGAATATCTGTCAATGAATCCTTTGTTTCACCAGTTGTGTGTTGATATTTGTATTGGCAAAGAAAATGGCTTAATCCAAAACTTGTAAATAATTCAGGCCTTTTCCGCTCCATTTTGGGAAAACGACACACTGGAATTTTGGGAATTTCGCGTCATGAAAATTCCCATTTTGGGGAAAAAAATAATCGCAAAAGTGGCTCAATTGGGAAAATTAATCGCATGTAAATAGTGTTTTTTATATTTCAAAGAAGCCGTTAACTGGTAAATAACAACTATTTTGATAACATATTATTAAAATTTTACAAAATATTATGAACATGTGTGATACGTGCAGGTTTTTTTATCTGATTTTTGGGGGAAGAGCCTAGCCTTTTTTGAGGGGAAAAAATCGCGCGAAACGCCGGATTTGGGGAAAAATAAGGAAAGTCTTAAATAATCAATTTAACATATTTTACTTTTTATGCTCCCCGAAATAAATTTCCGCGGAGCCTATAGTTGCCAGTTTGTCCTTCCTTACTTACTTTCTTACTTCCGTCACACTTTTGCTACCGTTTCTCATAGCGCCTTCAATACTTAACCAATCGCTTTCATATTTGGCATGTAGATACCTTGCATGGATCTCTACCTTTTGATGAGGTTTGAGGTCACTGGGGTCAAGGTCAAGGTCACCGATGCTAGTAATAGACTTCTTTCCGTCATACTTTTGCTACCATTTCTCATAGCGCCTTCAATACTTAACCAATTGCTTTCATATTTGGCATGTAGGTACCTTGCATGGACATCTACCTTTTGATGAGGTTTGAGGTCACTGGGGTCAAGGTCACAGAGGCTAATAATAGACTTCCTTTTGTCACACTTTTGTGACCGTTTCTCATAGCGCCTTTAATACTTTACCAATGGCTTTCATATTTGGCATGTAGGTACCTTGCATGGACCTCTACCTTTTGATGAGATTTGAGGTCACTGGGTCAAGGTCACCGAGGCTAATAATAGACTTCCTCCCGTCACACTTTTGCTACCGTTTCTCATAGCGCCTTCAATACGATACCAATCGCTTTCATATTTGGCATGTAGGTACCTTGCATGGACCTCTACCTTTTGATGAGGTTTGAGGTCACTGGGTCAAGGTCACAGAGGCTAATAATAGATTTTTTAGGTGTTTATTAACACATACATTGACAAAGCGCATCATCAGGGAGCATCCATCAGTTTCACTGATATTCTTGTTTAAAACAAATTCAAGGCAACAGATAATTTAATAATGCAATATTTTTATATTTTTTACACTGGATTAGGTTAACTTATATATTTAAAGGTTTAAAAAAAAAAAAAAAAAAATTTGTTCGAATTGAGATTTTTTTTTCAATTGGGAAAAAAACAATCAGATTTGTATTGGGAATGGGGCAGATATTCGGACCCGTGGCATAGGGCGGAAAAGGCCTGTAATGCAGAGGAAATTTCTTAAAAAGATTTCAGCGTTATTACTTTTTTCAAGTAACATTACCAAAGCATTGAGTTATTCTAACCGAAATATAATTGACTTGGCACAAAAGATACAATGTTTGCAAGATCAATCTTCAATCTGTTTCATTATAAAACTAGGAACGACATGGAGGCACTTGTATACTTGTTATGAGTGTGAATCTCTTGAGTAGCTAAGTAATTCTAATCAATAGTATCTATGCCAATGTCTTCTGATTGAACAATCTATGAATAAGAGACACAACTTGACTGCAAGATATAACATCGTTAGAAACTAAGTAATTCTCACACATATAAAACTGGCAGCTATATATTTATAAAATTATCAATGAACTAGAAGCTCAGCTCGACTACGAGCTCTTATGTGTTGAGTAACTAAATAACTGTCACGGAAATAAATCATGCACCTGTCTTTTTATAGAACAATCAATGAACTAGAAGCTCAGCTGGACTACGAGCGATTACGTCGTGAGAAACTGGAGGCCCAGCTCGACCAGTACAGACGAGACATGGCTGACCTGAGCTACCGTCTGCAGGCAAAACTAGGGGATGACAGTGATGTACGTGGAACTATGTCTTTTACGTTTGTAAATATGCACATTTTGGTGTGCCAGGGATAAATAATCAATATACTTACAAACTTAAGCGTACTCGATATTATGTGTTAAAATGCACCATCAATCTTTTACATCATACACTCAGAAAATGTATCAATTTACTTCGTATTTAAAATCTAAAATATTCAAATATTAATCAGAGATTATATAAAATCATTAGAAAAATACCAGCATAGAATCATTATATAATTCAGTTTGTATAAATGCTAAAATATTAAACTAGGGTTTAACAAACATGATGCTATCCAAATATGTATGCAATTTTGGTACAAAACTTGCTTTTCCCTTTAGAACACATTTCATAGAATAATAAAATTATGGTCTGTGTTATTATGCCCCCCTTCGAAGAAGAGAGGGTATATTGTTTTGCACATGTCGGTCCGTCTGTTTGTCGGTCTGTCGGTCCGTCCACCAAATGGTTTTTGGATGATAACTCAAGAACGCTCAGGCCTAGGATCATGAAACTTCCTAGGTACATTGATCATGAGTGGCAGATGACCCCTATTGATTTTCAGGTCACTAGGGCAAAGGTCAAGGTCACAGTGACTCGAAACAGTATAATGATTTCCAGATGATAACTCAAGAATGCATACGCCTAGGATCATGAAACTTCATAGGTACATTGATCATGACTAGCAGATGACCCTTATTGATTTTCAGGTCACTAGGTCAAAGGTCAAGGTCACAGTGACTCGAAACAGTAAAATGGTTTCCGGATGATAACTCAAGAATGCTTACCCCTAGGATCATGAAACTTGATAGGTACCTTGATCATGACTGGCAGATGACCCCTATTGATTTTCAGGTCACTAAGTCAAAGGTCAAGGTCACAGTGACTCAAAACAGTAAAATTGTTTCTGGATGATAACTCAGAATTCTTAGACCTAGGATCATGAAACTTCATAGGTACATTGATCATGACTCGCAGATGACCCCTATTGATTTTCAGGACACTAGGTCTAAGGTCAAGGTCACAGTGACTCGAAACAGTAAAATGGTTTCCGGATAATAACTCAATAATGCATTGCTAGGATCATGAAACTTCATAGGTACATTGATCATGACTTGCAGATGACCCCTATTGATTTCAGGTCACTAGGCCAAAAATCAAGATCACAGTGACTCAAAACAGTAAAATGGTTTCCGAATGATAGCTCAAGAATGCTTAGGCCTAGGATCATGAAACTTCATAGGTGCATTGAAAATGACTGGCAGATGACACCTATTGATTTTCAGGTCACTAGGTCAAAGGTCATGGTCACAGTAACTCGAAACAGTAAAATGGTTTTCGCATGATAAGTCAAGAATGTTTAGGCCTAGGATTATGAAACTTCATAGGTACATTGATCATTACTGGCAGAATACCCCTATTGATTTTCAGGTCACTAGGTCAAAGGTTAAGGTCACAGTGATTCAAAACAGTAAAAACATGGTTTCCGGGTGATAACTCAAGAATACTTGGGCCTAGGATCATGAAACGTTATAGGTACATTGATCATGACTGGCAGATGACCCCTATTGATTTTCAGGTCACTAGGGCAAAGGTCAAGGTCACAGTGACAAAAACGTATTCACACTATGGCTGCCACTACAACTGACAGCCCATATGGGGGGCATGCATGTTTTACAAACAGCCCTTGTTTCTATATTCTATCCAACACTGTTCATCAGCAAACTCTTTTGAAAAGCACTTAAACAGTCTAAAGTTCAGTAACACAGTTCACAGATCAAACGCTGAAATGTTCAACAATTTATTCAACTCAAAATATTATTTGTGATGGTAAATATTTTTGAAGACAAAAAAACCCGTCCCTGTCGTCCATAAAAAACTATATGCATAACGCAAAGTAGAAGTCATTTGTAAATTAGAATTGTATCTAAACAATATCAGCACTCTAGTTTAATTAGAATACTTTCACATGCCTTTATGTCGATAGGATATTGTGTTCTGACAATTTATTTTCCTGTTTACTGTTTAGGCATGTTTACATATTAATTACCGGTATTCCTAAGCATAAATGCAATATTTTTCTGACGCCACATAAATTATTCTTTATTTGTATAAATAGCTTTCTGTGTATGACACATAATTAAAAGCTGTTTTTAGATTTTCGATTATTGACAACACATATAATATTGTATTTATGTCACTTTTATGATTATTGTCATTGACAATATCCTATCCTATTTAAATTCATGACAATCATATAAAATGTCCTCCCTTGTAATTGATTCATTTTTAGTCGGAATCTGATGCTGGATACGGGCACCAATCAAGACAGTCGACAAAACAACGAGTCGTGAAGAAACGCTCTGGCGTGAAGAAGAGATCACAAGACGAGGGAGGAGTGTTCATCAAAAGAAATGTGTCCAAAGAGAAACGAGGGACAAGATATCAGAAAGTTGTATGAGAGATAAATGTTTTTTTTAAAGGCGGGACATTTTTTAAGATCTGGGTAAAGCTGTTGAAGTTTTAACTCTGTTTGCTTAACCCTTTACCACTTTGATACATTTTTGACGCTTTCGTAGTCCCTGAGAAGGCTAAATTTAATTAAAGACCTTTCTTACTGTCTTCAAGTTTTACAGGCTTCATTTCCAACCCTAAGATACTGATGAGCAGCAAACAGCATAAAACCTAAACAGACTGCGAGTTACGCGCAGGTTGTTCTGGTTTTAATCTATTTGCACATAGCAATTTTCACTTTGCTTCTGAGTGGGAAAGGGTTAAATTAGGTAACATAATAGTCTGCCAGGTTGTTTCTTTTGTTTTCGCATTACACTCAGTCTCATTTGATGAAGAAGGTATACATAGCTGTATTTTAGTTAATGTTAATGTAGTGCATTTTAATGTTGTTTTCATTTTCTGAAACGATTTATTCAAGATACTTTATTTATATTTTATAACTTTTTCTACTTATATGGTGAATATATTGCTTCAGTATTTACGTGTTAATACATATTAAAAAACATTTTGCATTGTATGTTTTTGGTTACTCATACTGCCAGAAACAATTATTCACAGTTTTTTTGTTGTTTAAAATGCATGTTTAAATTTGTTTTCAATATCATATCAAGGTGTGTATTTTTTATTAATTCATAATGTATTAAATATCTTAAATGCTCTAAAGAATACACATACATACATTTATTTTATATGAAAATGGGTAAAAATATAAAATCGTATTAGGCAATAACATTGCAAATTAATATCTAATTGTTGTTTTTTAAGCTTGCATTTTGAACCTACATTTGGTGTTGATGTGTTATTGGGGAAAACAAGAATAATGTTATGACGGAAAAAATGCTTGTTTACTTAAATTTTATCAGATAAAAGAGGGAATCGTCAAAAGATAATATTGTTCCCAAATAATTATGTTCCAAATATGGCATTAGTTTTCTATCAATTCTGGACATATATGATTTTTATGCCCATGGTGTAATAATCAAATTAAAATTTGATATACATGCAGTTCATTATTAATTTATAGACCCTTTCAGATTAACATGCGTCCGAAAATGTAAATTTAGGAGGATATTTAATTCAGATAATTACACTAAACTATACAGACAGTTATTGCATCATGTAATAATATTAATAAATATGATTCCATACAGAAACCATTTTGTTGGTATATAACTTTTATTTGCATTTTTCAATTATTATATCGATATTTAACATAAAATTACTCTTATCTGTAATTTGTTGAAGTTAATATGCTTTATAACAATGTTCAAGTGAGGATATTGAAAATTTGTTTCTCAAATCCTGACTCTTAATTTTTTCATACGATAATACAATAATATGCAAATCTATCACTATAGTATTTTGTATGTGGTTTGTTTTTCAAAACAAGATCTTTTTGCAAAGCTGATCTAAGACAGTGGGATTCGTTATTTGAAAATGTTACTAGATCATTCATATATGGAGGTGCTCAGTGGAAAATGGTTTTATATTTTTGTATCACAGTGTGAGAATTTACCCTGTCATAAAATTGCATCCAAATCAATGTTTTAAATAGTTTAATGTAGATTATGCATGTACACTGTAATACTAAATTTATATTTACTGACTAGGCCGATCATTATTACTCATAATGATAACACGTCGCCGTTTACGAACATTTACGATTCAGACCAAAATCATTCGTTTCGCACTGATTCTACTAACACACAAATGCAATGGTGACTGTTGCTGTTTGAAAATATATATGTATAAGCTCTTTCCATGTCGGCATAAAGCGCATTATTGTTTTAACTGCATTAAATGAAATGTTACGCCACTCTGTTCTTTGAATATTTGGCGTTCTTTTAACATATGTGATAAAACTATTACAGATAGATATATGTTAAAATCACTTAAATGAATATGATAATAGTAAATGTTTATGCCAATAATATAAACATATGAAACCTTTTATATTGTTTGATTTGAATTTCATAAATCAAAGTGGAAACTGCGTTTAATCAATGTTATAAAGCCAGCAGCTGCACATAACCTCTAACCTGTAATAAATATACATTTGTTGGTCCGATAGTTTTATCACATCACATCACATATTTACATTTCAAAAAGATATTTCGTATATGCTTATGGTGTGATGTAATTTCGCATCTATATGGCTTTTGAGTTTTTGATGTGGTTTCGTAAGTGTTTAGAAAATTTATTATTTGCCACATAGAAGATAGAATGCTTATATTTAAGATAGCAAGTATTAATAGCATACCATAGTTTAATTGTATTGCAGACCGTGCAGATATTTTGCCTACATACTATGAACGAATCTGCACTAAAACGTCATTTAGATTCACATCGTAAATCGAATCATTTCTGTCGACAGTTGTCAAAACAAACGTATGACAGGAAAAATGCCTTATATGTTGGCCGTTCCATTGTAGGGAATCGGGAACTAAGCGATTACTGCGTAAGAATGACATCCGATATAATCTTGACCAGCCAAGCAGCCCCAAATTGTATATTGACCGAAGCCGAAGGCTGAGCTCCGCATACAG